>NC_133619.1:493793265-493988265 GCF_048593235.1 Sminthopsis crassicaudata
AAATATTTATCTAGTAGGTTCTCCTGAAACCAGTAGTGATAAGGGTTGAAACCATACATTTTTGGGGAAATGGAAATGAGAATTCTGGGTTCAATGTACAAATCTAAGATGGTTCAATCTTATATGGTTAGGTGAAAGGTCAAAAGGACATAAAATTTTAAAATGAAGAGGCTGTTTAATACAATTCTGTCACTTTAAAGATGAAAAAAAAGAGTCAGAAAGGTCAAGTAATAAGGTAGTTTGCTCAAATAGTAAAGCAGTTATAAAGGCGTATATGTGCATGCGTGTGTGTGTGTGCATGTGTGTGTGTGTGTGTGTGTGTGTGTGTGTGTGTGTGTGTATGCATTTTGGACTGCTTTTAGATGAGAAACTATCCTGGAAATATGGGGATTTGCACAGAACTTGAAAATTAGGATAAGGATTAGGAAAACTAGATTCAGACACCTGGTCTTCTCCTTCATGGCTGAATGCCCTTGACCACTTTTACATCTCTAACTTTCAATTCTTTCATGTGAAAAAATGAAAGAATTTAACTTTGATGAATATTTAAGTTCCAATACTGTAGTTCTTTGTGATTCTGTGAAATTATTCAATCCCATGAGATACAGATTTTAGATGTTTCAGAAAGTTTCAGGTACCTAGATAGTTCAGTAGATATAGTGATGAACTTGAAGTGAGGAATTCTTGAGCTCATATCCTATGCCAGACACATGTACACCTGTGTGATCCTAAGCCTTAGCCTTTGTCTGCTTCAGTTTCCTCATCTGTAAAATGGGAATCATATGGAAGTAGTAGCACTTACCTCTCCAGTGAGAATTAAATAAGATAATATTTTTCAAGCACTTTATGAATCTCAAGGTACTACGTAAATACTAGTAGTTATTGTTATTGTAATTATAATAATTATTTTTATTATTAAGAACTATAATGCTCATTATAAAATAATAGAGGGGCAATAAAAAAAGGGGGAGGGTAAGGAGATGGCCCAGTGGATAGAGCACTTGGCCTGGAATCAGGAAAACCTAAGTTCAAATTTGTTCTCAGTCACTTACTTGATATATGACCCTGAACAAGTAATTTAATTCTGTTCGCCTCAGTTGCCTTCTTTGTAAAATGAGGTTATAGTTTGCCAAGGAAATGGCAAACTTCTCCACTACCTTTGCCCCCAAAAAACCCAAATGGAATCACAAAGTAAACAGACTGAACAATAACAAAAGGGATCAGGAGAAGCCACTTGTGGGATACTTGAGGTGAGATTTATAGGGTACTAGAGCATCTGACCATTGAGGGTGACAAAAATGTCCATTCCACACATAGTTTATGCAGAGTCCTGGAAATGGGATGTGGAATGTTATCAGGGAGAAGCAGCAAGAATATTTTTGCTCATTCTTTGTTCCAGAAAAAGACCAATGACATCACTAAGGCGATATCTTGCCTTGCTTGTGAATTTGGTTATGAGTACAGCAGAGCAAGCAAAGTCATCAGTCTTATTTTCTCCTCCAGAATCATTGAAATCCAGGGCAAAACAAAAGTTAAGATGACTATTGATAACTCAGGATGCCAGCAGGAACATAGCTTACAAATAGGCAATTCTTTCTTTTTTTTCCTTTTCCTTTTTTTCTTTTTTAGTTTTTCCTATAATGATAATCTCTTTTTTCCCTCAACAGTATTTTATCTTATTTAACTAAATGCAAAGATACTTTTCAACATTTATTCTTGTAAGATTTTGAGTTCAAAACTCTTTCTATTTTCTTCCCTTACCTACCCCTCCCCAAGAGAGCAAGCAATTTGAAATAGGTTATGCATATACAATAATCTTAAACATATTTCCTTATTTGCCATATTGTAGATACTTCTTTCTTAGGGGGCTCATGTGAAATAGAGCCCCCTATGTTTTCCCCCCTAACTTTAAAAAGAGATCCCTGAAAAAAAGGGCTCTGATTTTAAGACCAAGAGAGGAACACGTGATGGGGGAAGGCATGAGTTCAGGCAAAGGTATAACAGCCATGTGAAAAAGCTAAGGGGAAAGAGCAGGAGCTGTGAGGCTGCCAGGCTGGTAGAATGCACACAGCAGTAAAACAGCAGGCTTGGAGTCCTGTCCGCTGCCAGCTGAATGAGTTTCTATTTCTCAGCCCATTAAGCTCAGAAAACCCAGAACATTTCTGAAGATTTTTGCAGTTACAAAATGGCACAAAATTCTGCCACCCACCTTTTTTATTCCCCTCCAAAAGGAGCAAAAGTCTGGGTCCAAGCTCTGGCTCAGCCAGCAAAGACCCATTGTGAAGGGACTACAACAGGACTATAGAGCTGTGGTTTGGCTAATGTGGGCAGAGGTGACTGACTTCCTTTGACAGCTATCCCTGGCAGTGCCCAGAAGCCCTGGGCTTCTCAAAGAATACACATGATACCCTCCTCTCCATTCCCACTGTCCCCATCCTCATCGCCTTAGTCTGGATTATTGTGTTCGTTTTCTTAGTGGTCTCTATGCCCTTAGCACAAAGGAATGAAATCTGCAGATAGAGGGAAGCCCTGAAATCATCTAGTTCAACCCCCTCATTTTCTACCATAAAATATACCAAAAAGTTAAAGTGACTCTTCCTTCCTTCCTTTCATACACACCTCCAGACTAATGTTCTTAAAATTGGGATTTTGTCATGCTTTTTCCAGCTCAAAAACTGACAGTGACTCCCTAATGCCTGCCAATTTGTCTCCTCTTCTTCGATCTCTTGCAAAGAGCTAAACTATGTGGCCCTATCTAATTATCCAGTCAATTTCCTTACTATCTTTACCTTGTACCATCAGTGCTTTTGCATATATGCTCCTTATCCTTTCAGTCTGGCATATTCTTAACATACCTCTTCTCCTTTTTTCCATAATCTATTAACTCTTTAAGATTTTCTTCCTCTATGAACTTCCTATAACCACCACCTCACATTATCTTCTCTTGGTTTGACTAGTAATTAGCACTAGAAAATACATGATTATTTTCTCAAGTTTTTTTTTTTAATCCAAAGATCACAGCTATTGAACTCTCTATTCACCAAAAACTGTTGAGAAAAATGAAAAGGAATCTTGTGGAAATTATATAAAGACTGCCAGTTCATACTATATACCAAGATAAGATGCAAATTGTTACATGATTTAGACATAAAGGCTGATATCATAATGAAATTAGAAAAGCAAGGAAGATATTACCTAAATAGGAAAAGAGAGAATAGGAGAGAGAGAATCACAGAAAATAAAACAGACAATTGTGATTATATAAAATATTTTAAAATATGCCAATTTTGTCAACAAGAAAAGAAAAAAAAAGTAAACTGAAGGATAGTTTCAGCAAATTTCAAATTTATAAGAATAGGAACTATTTCCCATTTGACAAGTGGTCAAAGAATGTTAAAAACACAATATTCAAAGGAGAAAATGCAAACTATGAACAGACATGCACAGAGGTAGAGAAATGACAAATAAAACACTTTTAAGGCTCTACCTCAAAGTCATAACATTTCCAAAGTTGTGGGGAAAAAAGAAAAATAAATGGCAAATGCTGGAGGAGTTGTAGGAAAAAATGTACATTAGTGCTCTGTTGGTAGAGCTATGAACAAGTTCAGTCATTTTGAAAAGTAATTTGAAACTGTGCTCTAAAAGTTACTAGACTGTACATTTCTTTTGTCGTAGTGATATTACAATTAGGTCTATACTCCAAAGAGATGAAATAAAAAAGAAAAAGGGGATCCATGTGTACAAAAATATGCATGGCATCTCTTTTTTTGGTGACAAAGAATTAAAAATTGGGAAAATACACATCATTTGGGGAATGGCTGAAAAGGTTATAGAAAATGAATGTGATAAATACTATTGCACTATGAAAACTTATAAAATGGACAAATTCAAGAGGGCAAATAAGATATTTTATGGATTGATACAAAATAAAGTGATAAGAATAAGGACAATGATTTTTACAGTAATAACAATCTTGTAAAGACAAATAATTTTGAAAGACTTAGGAATCTCTTGAAAGATTATAGTTTTAGAATGGTAAACATTGGAGTCCATCACTTTTCTTTCAGAAGATGAGTTATTCATTTGTTTATACATACATATATATGTAAATACACATAAATATATACAAATATATACACATATAAATAAATGCATAAACACATACAAAAACACACACACACACACACATATGTATATATATTATACATACACATCTCTACACATACTTATATGTATATATCTCATAGTAATTCAAATTCTTGATTCATTTAATTCTTTTCCAGGGTCAGGTTAAGATGAGAAAGAGTATCTGTTTAATGACATTCTCTTTGTTTTTGGAAGACAAATTGACTGGTTCTGAGAAATAGGAATTCTAGAATCAACCTAGTTTGTGGTTCAGCCTCTTAGTGAAGATAAGCTTCTCCCTGAGGAAACTGTGGTTGATCAGCACATTTCACAGCACCACTGTCTTTTGTTACATCAAATCTACATCTTTTCACAGAAAGATCAATTATATATTATTGCCCAATAATGGGGAATCAATATAATGACAGAAGATGGATCAATGATGAAAAATAAATGGTATCAATCGATTGGAGAAAGGCTAAGAAGATCAAAGTTTAGGAGGTTCTAATATTGACAACTTTGTGTTCCACTAAAGCCACACTTTGCACTAACAAAATCAATGCAGCAAAGATAAGAATTATCTTATTTAATATGCATTAAATATCTCTGATAAATATGTATTATTCAATATATAGAGAGAACCAACACAAATATATCACACCAAATGCCAACTCCCTATGTATTAGTGGTCAAATGTTATAAAGAAATAGTTTTCATGAAAAGAATTACAATATGAAAGATTATTCCAAAAGAAGAAAGGAAAATCAAAACAACTTTGAAGTTTCCACTTACAATATGCAAATTTTCAAAGATGACAAACATGGGAATACTCAAATCTATAGAGGCTGTTGAAAGGCAGGTACACTATTGATACATTTTGGAAAGCAATTTAGAAATATAACTTTTAAAATATCCAGATCATTTGCTCAAAGATCCCATCATAATATACTAAGAAAATCAAAAAACAAAGATAAAGGCTTAATATATGCCAACATATTTAAAAGGGAAATTTTTTTTCTATTATAACAAAGAACTGGAAATGAAATTGATTGGGCTAAACAAATTGTGATATATGAATATAATTGAGTACTGTTATTCCTTAAGAAATGATGACTGTGAAGAATATAGGAAAGTTGTATTAGTAATATGTGGAAATTATCTTTCTTGTCTTTTTGTATTTCAAAATATTTATATTTGTTGGTAGATGTTCAGTTTGCAATAAAATAGAATTTTAAAAAGAACATAAGAAGGCAAAAGACTTATATGAACTGATACAAAGTGAAATAAATAGGATCAGGAAAACAATATACACGATGACTACAATGATGTAAATGGAGAAAGAAACAAAAGCAAAATTTGAAAGTAAATACATAATGATAGGGACTAAGATTGACCCTGAAGAAGAGATATAAGAAGATACTTGTCTCTTTTCTTTACAGGGGTAGAGACAATGGATATGGAACACTGACTATATTGTCAGATTTCATTGATGTTTGATTAGTTTAACTCAACTGCTTTTTTTCTCCCTTTTAAAAATTCTTTATATTTAGGATTTGCTTTCTGGGTGGGAAAGGTAGAGGCATTTATAAGGAAATCAGTGGGATTTTAAAAAGCTATCAGTAGGTTTTGTTTGCTTGCTTTTTTTTAATGATTATCTTGCTTCCTCTCTGCTTCTCTCTTTGTAGCCAAGACTGATTCTCAAAAAAAATTTACTAGCTATGTGATCCTGGACAACTTACCAAACTCTGATCAGTTTTCTCATCTATAAAATGAGCTGTAGAAGGAAATGGCCAGCTAACTCCAGTATCTTTGCCAAGATAACCCCAATAGTGTCACAAAGAATCAGTGAACAACTGAACAAGCACAACAATAAATGGGTCCTATGAAGGAGGCATTATGACTTGTAGAATGAGAACTGGGTTCTAGTACTACTTCCTTCACCATTAGTTGCATAAGCTTGGCCAAATCACTCTCCCTTTCTGAGCTATAAAATTAAGGGACTCCACTAAGGGGTCTCTAAGATCTTTTCCAGTTCTAATATTCTAATAAAATACTTTTTTTCTTGCCCTTGCCTGCCCATCCAGGCCCACCCAGGTTCTCTCACCCATGCCCATTCTGGCAGCAAGCAGCTCTCTTACTGTCCTTCCTGTGTTGCTAATCTCATGCATGAGTTACTGCAGAGTAGCTCCATTACCAGCAACAGCATCCGTGCTGATGAGAAAAAAATAAATGTTAGCACCTAATCTGTCTTGGAGGATTTATAGCTGAGATGTCAGTGAGTCTCCAATGACTCTCTTTCTTCCATTTCCATTCCAGTGTACCTTTGCTTTTTCAAATGCAACTTGCTCTCCATGAAAGTCTGTTGCCCTCCTTACTTTGGGCATATATGTCTATTTTAAGCCCTCACTTTCATCCACCCAGGAGTTTTCAGAGGATGATTAAAAGCTCTTTCAAAGCAGATGTCAGTACTGAAGAGACTCAGATATTCAAAATTTGAAGGTTAGGAAGGAGCCTTAGAAATAATCTAGTTCAATTTAATCTTTTTACAGATGAAGAAATGGAGACCCAGTGACATTAAATGACATGCTTAATGTCACAAAACCAGTCAATAGTAGATCAAAAATTAGAATCAGGTCCTGTGTTTATAAAATCCTTTCCTCACAATGACTCTTTAAAATAGGCAAAAGAAATCTTATGCCCATTTTACAAATGAGAAAACTGAGGTTCAGAATTCAGTGAGAATTCTTTTCTATTGTGTGAGTGTGTAATATTTTATTACTATATATACATATATATATATATATATATATATATATATATATATATATATATATATATATATATATTTAATAGGGCATGTTCTCCATGTCTTGGTATCTCTTTCATACAGCAAAGTTTGTTTTCAAATTTGGAGAGAGCCAAAATTTCCTGACTTATAATCTTGCTCTGTCATGCTATCTGTTTCAGTGAAAGTGTAATAAAAATGTCTGAACTTCCTATTTCTAGCATTACCATAGCTATGATAAAAAGCTATAGTACCTAGAACCTTTCTGGAAGACTTTAAGAAACATATCACAGCTTCTATGACAATCTCTTCTTCTATCACTAATTTGATTCCCTTTTAAAACTGTCAACAGAAACTCTTTACAACACATGGTTGTAGGTCCAGGGGCTGTGATCCTAAGTCTTAACACTACTTCAAAGAGGGAAAATTCCAAGATCAGAGAAACTGTATTTTCATCAGTCATTTTTCCCATTTGACAGTGACAGGAAAATGACAAGAGAAGCTGGAAGTTTCCTGGTCTTTTCTTTCTCCAAAAGACAGTTTAAACACTAGACCTGCCAAGAGCCCAAGAAACAGAGATCTCTCTAGTGCCTAATTGTTGCTTTGCACTGGATGTCTCTGTGAGCTCACAAAGTACCTAGATCCAATGCAAAATGTTATCCTCATTCAGCATCCATGACGAGTGACAAGTGGCCAACCTATAATGACATGCTAGATGGTGTAGTGGACAGAGTGTTAAAGTGGGAGGAGGGAAGACCTGAGTTCAAATTTTGCCTTGGATAATTTCTAGCTGGAAAATCCTGGTCAAGTCATTTAATCTTTCTTAGGCTATTTCTCCAAAATCTCTAATAATAAAATCTACTTCAAAGTGCTGTTGGGAGGATCAAATAAGATAATAAAAATGTCTTTAAAAGTCTTAGTATTAGCTTAAAATCACACAAAAGACTTTTGGGACATAGGATGTATAAAGCACCTGTTAGTATTAGGAAATACTAAGTAGTAAAGGGAAAATTAACTCCTTTATTACCTTGTTCATACTGGAAGCTAGTATATGTATATGAATGAGGGAGAACCAGAAAAAAAGCTCTGTGGGTATACGTATGTGTATGTGTGTGTGTGTGTGTGTGTGTGTGTGTGTGTGTGTATACATATATATATATATATATATATATATATATATATATATATATATATCTTGGAGGGTCAATAGGTTATATACTGTTTGCTGGAGAAACTAATATTTGATCACAATGTGCTCACAAAATCAGGACAAAATAAATCATCAGTAGAATTTTCCACCTACTTCTTTCCTAGATTTTAGTTCCTGCGGTAAGACCAGGAGTTTGGACTCGTAGAAACAGGACCAGAGGAGGCAGGAGTCCAGCCTGAGAACTGACTGTTACAAAGACTGACCGTTCTAATGACGGCATTTGAAGCTTAATCTAGGCCATCAGGTTGTCTGTGGCCATAGCCTATCGCTACTCCCATTGTCTATAAGCTAATGAACTTCCTATACAAAGCACCTTCAGTTTCAACAGGCCAACCTGATTCTACTTGTTACATATGGGTAATCATACTGATGCTATACCTAATGATACTTGATGGGGAAGGGAATGGGGAGGAAGGAACTGGAGGAAACTGAAGAAATTGTGATGATGAAGCCTCTAGCCAGGACCATTTGTAGGAATAATGCTAGTGAATATAAGTATGTTAACTAATTGGAGGTAGCAGGAATTCCAGTTAGAGTGTGGGCAACTGTAGATGATCTGTTTCCCAAAACGTCCCAGTGAAGTTATTGATTTATTTTCGCATATCCCTCCTTCCTAATACTCACTTGTTGGGGCAAAGAAAAAGGAAAAGAAAAAAAGAGAGACCAAAAGACACAAAAGGGGGAAGATAACAAAACCAAATGGAACAAAAAGGGCGAAATCGGCTGGTACCTTGGGATTGGACAGAACAGCCTCGTTCAGTGCCGGAGGCAGCTTCTTTGGGGGCGGCTGCTATACTGTGGCATATGTCTGCTAAACTGAGAGCTGGAATCTTAGGATAAAACATCTGCCCATCTTTTCCCCTCCCCCAACTCCTCCAATTACCAAATCCAACATTATCCGTCATCTCTTCTTTGTGGCTGTGAGAATCCAAGCGCAGACGGAGGAAATTAATAATAATTGTGGTGTCAAAGCTCGGGGATGCAATCAGAATTCAGCGAGGAAACGAATACAAACACAAACAAACCGTATTTATTCTTCCAAAAGATTACTCAATTCTCGCTGTCTCCCTCCCTCCCGCCAGAGCCACCGATAACTCAGGAAAGAGATGAATCAGCGCTAATGTAGGGATTAGGAATTGATTCTTCACCCTCAGCCTACTCTGCTAGAGAAAGTGCTCTAATTGAAATTAGAGCAGGGATTTGGGGGCCTCTGCAGACAGGCAGAATCCATCAGGGCCCAAATGGGAAAGGAAGAGAAGGAAATGTCTCTTTATTCCAACCTTATGCACAAGATCCTTGAATACGAACAACTAATAAACTAAAAGAGTCAGCCCAGATACTGCGGAAAGGATCAAAACGAAGGGACAGTTGCCTTCTAGCATATCCATCTCTGGATGGTAGGATTTCCTCTAGCTTGAATGACCAGAGAAACAACCTAGAGTAGATTCTGCTTACTAACAAGAGAAGTCTAAGAATAAGAGAACTTCAGAGTTGGAAAAAAAAAAAACCCAAAATCTCAGAAGTATCTAATGTAACCCGTACCTGAAAAGGAATCTCCTCTACCATTCTACAGACAGATGGTCACTTAGTCTGTGCTGAAAGAGCTCTCATGGGAAATCTACTATGAGCTTTCATTTTTAAAGATTTTTTCCCCCAACCCTTTATCTGTAGCCCAAAATGATCTCTCTGGAACGTTTGCCCATTGTTTCTAATTCTGCTCCTTAAGCCTTAGCTGAAAACATCTGATACCTCTTGACTGAAAAAGCCCTTCAGATACTTGAAATCAGCTATTATTTCCCCAGGAGGGCAACCAGGGGAGTAAAGGGTTTGGAGTTTGCGATACAGAACAGTATGAAGTAACTGAAGATGTTTCCCTTGGAGAAGAGAAGGCTCAGAGGGGGCATGAAAATTGTCTTCAGAAATTTGAAGGATCTTTCTGGAAGGGGTATTAGACTTGTTTTAATTGGCCCCAGAGGATTGAGCTAAGAACAATGGATGGAAGTTTCAAAGAGGCGAGTTTAGGTTTGATGTCAGGAAAAAAAACTTCTGAGCAATTAGAACTATTCAAAAATGCAATGGGCTTCCTCCAGAGGTGGTAGTTTCCTCCTTATTGAAAGGTCTTCTGGCTCTAACTAGGTGATCACTTATATAAAGTATGTGATTGAAGGTGGGCATTCTTTTCATGTATGGGCTAGACTGGAAGTCTGTTGTAACCTCCTCCAATCCTAAATTCTTTGATTACGATACATATTTTTTCCTCCATGTTCACCATCTCTATGTGCTTCAGTTGATTCTTTTGTGTTACAGTCTCCAATTTCTATGCCATCATGGTAGCCATTCTTTGGATATACTCTAAAAACTCTCCCTAAAATGTAGCATCCTAGCTTAAACATAATATTCCAAATTTGGTACCACCACATATCATGTTGGCATAGAGAAATGGCCTCCAAGTGAGCATTTATAGTCATTCATTTGGGAGTGATTTCTAAAACCACCATCTCCTTCACACACGTATTATAAAGATAGGTATATGTGTAATATACACCAACATATATATGTGTGTGTGTAAGTATGTGTATGTATATTCACACAAAAATACAGTAAACTTGATTGTTTATGTTAGAATGAAATGGTGTTATGAATCTAAAATGGTGAATATTTTTAAAAATCTTATTTAGATCAGAGTGTGAAAAGCATATTGTATGTGTGTGTGTATTTTGCAAATTGATCTATCCTCCTGGTGTCATTTCTGTTTACACTAATATTATAAAATAAGTTTGCATTCCCTGAAACACACCAGTTGTTCATAGCAGGAGGTAGCCTAGAAGCATGCTGGGTGGAAGAAGGAAGGCATTTTAAAATTAAAAACTGACTATAGATAATCCATAATCTAGAGCTGTTTGTATAGCCTGGGCTTAAAGCCAGGTGAGCCACCACAACTCCCAGAATCAAAGAAGCATGTGGAGGCAGCCTGTTGAATGGTGACTACTAGAACTAGGGTTCCATGGGCAATGAGAGAAAGGTTTCTTTTTGTCAGCTCCATACCCATCAGAAGAGCAAACAAATCTCTAGGAGAAAAGGAGTGTGGGTGGGAGAATTTAAAAAGCACAAGTTTCTCTCTTTAGACAGAGGTCAATGAGCTTGAGAAAGATGAGGAAAGGAACTTGGACAAAAGAGAGAAGGTCTAAGTATATTCAACTAGATATACTGGGATGAAATCTAAATTCTTTTTTTTTTTAATTCATTTTTCCAAATTATCCCCTGCCTCCCTCCACTCCCTCCCCCCCCATGACAGGTAATCTCATATATTTTACATGTGTTACAATATAACCTAGATACAATATATGTGTGTAAATACCATTTTCTTGTTGTACATTAATTATTAGCTTCCGAAGGTATAAGTAACCTGGGTAGATAGACAGTAGTGCTAACAATTTACATTCACTTCCCAGTGTTCCTTCTCTGGGTGTAGTTATTTCTGCTCATCATTGATCAACTGGAAGTGAGTTGAATCTTCTTTATGTTGAAGGAAATCTAAATTCTTAATAACATCAAAAATTGTTCAGAAGAAGATCTGAACCAGATACTCTTCATATACACCATAAAATAAATTCAAGGGAAAGAATAAATATTGAATGAGGGATTCTGTGTGTATGTGTGTATGTGTGTGTTCACACTTGAGGTTCATATTTGGGTTCTTTTCACCTGAGAAGAGGAAAAAAAGGATTTAGAAACCACAAGGAAGTTGTGAAATATCATCAGGGGCAGTGAAATTGTGGTTCAACTCATAACTGTTTTAGTCTTAAGAATGTATAGCCAAACTAAAGGGAACATTTCCTCATGAGGAAGAAGGGATTCCAATGAAAGGGGATCCTATTAAATTGGTGACTGCAGAGTCCTCCTGCCCCAATATTAAAGTGAAGGAGATACAATTGAGATTGATGAATTGATTTTTCTGTACAGATTTAAGAATTAGACAAATAGTCTTCTAGTTGGAATTAGATGGGTTTTCCTGCTTAAAAAGAGGGAGATGGTATAAAATGCTTCAAAAGAAGGGATAAGGCACAGAGTTTAAAGGTAGAAAGAAACAGAAATAAAATTCAATTTTTTTATTTTACAGAGGGAAAAAAAGTCAGGATTCTGAAAGTGAAAATTCAACATGGGATCATATCTACTAAGCAAAAGGGTGGGATTCAAAACCATGACTTTTAACTCCAAATGCATTCCCTTTCTGCCATTCCAGATTGCCTTTATTGGGAATAATTTTGTATTGGCTCGTAGGGAATGCCTGAATGATGTGCTTGCTCCTGAATTTTAATAGAAGGCTATTTTCTTACCTTGAAATACAATCAGAGAAAGTCCTAGGTTAAATGAGTCTTTTGATTCAGTGCCCCCTTTCCCCAGTTATCCAATGCATGATGGAAGTTCAGGATTCCCCTCCCTCTCCCATTAACCTTGATGTGGGGGGAAGAAGTATGCTTAATAGTTTTCTTTCCCCAGTGAACATTTTCCTCTCTCCCATTCCATCTAGGCCCTACCTTTGCTTCCCAAGCTGACACTTCTTTAATTGAGAACTAGCTAAATTTTATAAATTAGTCTGTGTTAAATGGTTAGCAAGTTTTAATGGAATAATGTGTTACTCAATTTAGGTAACATTTGCATTTTTATCAGTGGAGAAAATCTTACCGCAAAAAGTATCCAGGTATCCTGTGGCGTACCTGGGCAATCCAGGTACAGGGGCAGAATAATGGGGAAAGCATTTGGGCAAAGTGATTCTTTTACTTAGAGCGTCGTTTCAGGAGGAACTTTAGCTATACTCCCTTTGATCTCCAGACATCTCAATATGCTTCTTTTCCCTCTTCCTCTCCTCTTTCTTTTCTCTCTCCCTCTCTTTCTATATCCCTCTCCAACTATCTTTCTCTCTTCTGCTATCTCTCTCTTTCCTTGTCACCCTCCCATCCCAGGGATGGGATGATATACTTATCCAGAATATATATTGTCCCTTCCAGTTTCATGCAATTCAAACATTTTGAAAGTGTGGCATTTATGCTTTTATCCAAGGCATTGGTAATGTTGTTGAACAAAACACAACCAAACATAGAGCCTTGAGGTTGTTCACTTGAAACTCACCTCCAGGTTAAAATTAACCAACATTCTTTGTATAATTTTAATCAATATTATTGATCAATGATCAATTGATTAATCAATTCCCAGCCCATTCAACCTTTCAATCTTTCTATTATCAACTCCATATCTTTTCCACTTATCCATATGGATATTGTGATAAACTCTGTATACATACAGGTAACACTGTGTCCATAAAAGTTCCTTGAATCACTAGCCCAGTAACCTGATAAAAAAATTCTTAGTCGATATTATGAATGTTCATAGGATATACATTTTAGAGATTATCAATAAGTAGTTTATTATGTTAAAGAGATGTTATGTTAAAAGAGATGTGATGTAATACTAAAAAGCGATTTAATACTTTGTAAATATTCTTTTCTGTATTCCTGGAGTAAGGCTAATGGTTACACCAAATAGAAGCAACATTAAGTAAGAAAAACACATTGCTCTTCAATCAAGCAGTCCATCAAAAACATTTACTAAGTTCTCCATGTGAGCTGTGTGCTTGGGGGTGGGATTAGAAATATAACAGCTGAGATTCCCTGCTGTCAAGAAGCTTACAACATATTTGATGGCATTTATAGAATTTTTACATGGATAAATAAAAGATAACAAAAATAATTGCAAAGTGGTTTGATCTAGGGAAAGTTGAGCTCCAACAACAAGGGGCATAAAATAAATCACTTTAAAGTAGTTGGCATTTGGCTAAAACATCCAGGAAGTTAGGGGTTCCAAGAAGCAAAGGTAAGGACAAAGAATATTCTAAATATGGCACCTATGCAAAGAAATAGAGATAGAAGGAGGAATGTTGTGTATAAGGAATAGCAATTAAAGTAGTTTATTGGAGGAGAGTATGTTTGTGTATGTGTGTATGTATGTGTGTGTGTGTATGTGTGTGGGTACAGTGCTAATGTGTAATCATCCTGGAAAATCAGATGGAACCAGTCTGTGATTGGCTTTAAATGTTCATATGGACTATTTGCGTCCAAGCTGTGGCAGAGCATTCTGAAGTCATACTGGTCTGATCAGCCACAGTCAGACACACTCAACTCAACCCTAACGTAATGATATCATTTTGGTGTCCTCTTTGAGAATGAAGGACAACAACCAACCAGTTCCACCAGCTTTAAATAAGAAATAGAGCAATAGGGAACCGCTAAGTTTCTTGAAGAGGAGTCAGTGCTTAGGAAAAAAAAATTGATAGTCATATGAAGAGACTGGATTTGGAAGAGGATAGGGTGGCTGGAAAGACTTGTTCATGTTAATGGAGGATAAGGACCTGCATTAGCATAGTTGTAGTAGGAGTGGAGAGAAAGAAAAAGATATTGAGGAGGTGATATTGGAGAGATTTATTGCAAAGAGAGCTGTGAATGGATCCTTAAAGATCATTTAGTAATTTTTTTTTCTTTTACAAATAAGAAAATTAAATAATTTGCCCAGGGTCAAATAGTAGTGAGTGGCAAGGCTAAGATTTGAACCAGGGCCCCTTGACCCCTAAATACAATCTCTGTTTTATCATACTATGTTGTGTCCATAATTTGCAGTCTCTTTCCTTTAGTCCCCACAGCCCCATGGCAGCAGTGGGGGAACAGGTGCCAAATCAGGTTTGTATAAGTATCAGAAGGCTGGATAAATTCTTTAAAGCAGGGGAATGTCTCATCTGGAGGAAGTATCAATGGCTTCTTCCTACAGTACATTACAATATAATTCAAGGAATGCATTAGGATGTCTTAGACATTTATTCAGGAAGCTGAATAAAAGAGTTCTGGGAGAGAGGAATTTTAATTTTTAAAGAGCATTTGCTTCATTTTCAGGTAAATTGAGTCAGTAATGAAATGTGAAGTTACTTTCATAAGGTAAAACCACAATTCAGGACAGATACAAAGGAAAGATTCAGGACTCCAGCCTTTCATTTCTGTATTACTTATAATAATATTGATTGTAATAATATTAATATTAGTTATACTGTCACTACTAATAATATTAGTAATAGTATTTTTAGATATTATTACTTAGTAGCATTACTACTGTTTACTAGTTTTAGTGAAATCCAACTCTTATTAACCCCATTTAGGATAATCTTGGCAATGATACTGGAATGATTTGCCATTTTCTTTTCCAGCTCATTTCACATCTGATGAAATTGAGGCAAAGGGGATTAAGTGATTTGCTCAGGATCTCACAGCTAGTAAATGTCTGGGGAAGGATTTTAACTCAAGTCTTCCTGATTATAGATCTGGTATTCTATCTACTTTGCCAACTAGCTACTGCCAACTTGCTACTATTACTATAATAATAATAATAATAATAATAATAATAATAATAATAATAATAATAAATTATTATTATTAGTAGTAGTAGTAGTAGCAGCAGTAGTAGTATTACTATTGATAGTTTAAAAGAGTAATACTATTATTCCTAATAGCATTACTATCTCGTGTTTTGATAACACTTCAGGATTTGAAAAGATCTTTTTTTCACAACTATTCTTTGAGGTTTGTTGCTCAGGTGTTAGTCCTATTTTAAAGTCCTATTAATAAGTAATGGAACTGAGACTGAAATCAGGATTCCTAACTCTGAATGCAGTGCCCTTTAGACTACAGAATATAGTATATACCACAAAGCATCAGGACTTAGACAAATTTGTACTATCTGACAGTTTATAATCTTCCTCTCCCTACAACAAGAAAGAAAAAGTAATATCTACCATTTTTCAACTACTGGACTACCTAGTTTAAACACAAAGAAGTTTGTATTTTGATGCTATTTTATTATTATCTCAACTATTTGAAACAAGCAGGAATGGTAATCAGAGTCCTGGAAATAACAATCAAATTCATTCTCTTCCTCAAAAGACATTGATTTGTACCATAATATATACATCTGGACACTTATACATGTGGATAAAGGATTAAGCTTACATCTACTCAGCTTTGCATAGATACGATGAATGGTAAGTTTCAAAAAAGGAAGTTTTAGTTTACTATCATTTTCAGTCATTTTCTTATTACCATTCACCCCTAGATCAACTCCAGACTTTAGTTATTACTCCAGAGTTACAGCCCTGGAATAATTATCTGCCTTATCTACCTGCTAGTTAAACCAGTTGAAAGAAGTCACATATCCATTCAAAGTGGGTCCGTTAAAAATAAGGATATGTTATTTCAACTGGGTCCTCACTTCTGCACAGCAATCTTTTTTATATTTCTGTGATTAACTACCATACACTCTATATTGACTTTCCCCAATTTTTTTCTCCTTCAGCCTCCTACACTTCCCTCTTCCCCTTCCATACCTGTCAGCAAAAAATTCCAGTACCTCATTTACAGAGAAAATTGATACAATCCATCTTAAGTTCACTTCACTTTCCTATACCATACATCAAAACACTTCTACATAATTCACTCTTGTCACTTTCAGGAACTTACACATTTCATGTCCACTTCTTTCCTTTTTATTTTCTGCATTTTTCTCTTGGTATCTTCTTCAATTTCCCTCAAATCAACTATCATACATATACAATTGACTTGCAAATCTTTATATCCAGTAGTTTTTTTTTTTTCTTTCCTGAGCTCCATTCCTTCATTACTCACTGTTTTCTAGAAGTCCCAACTAAATATTTCAGGGTGTCAAGCCAAACATAAACAAAATGTAATTCATTTTCTTCTCTGAATATGTCCTCCTTTTAAATTTCCTTTTTTGTTTTAAGGGCAAAGCCATCATTCTGGTAATGAAGTTTTACAAAGTTGAAGTCATCATTAATATTTTCTTCTCTTTCACATCCCATTTCCTTACATAGTCAAGTCAGTTGTCAAGTCTTATCAATTTTATTTTCCATAATATCTCTCAAATCCATCCCTTTTGCTCCATTCTCAGAACCACCATCATAGATAAGGTTCTCTTTATCTCTTGAGGAGATTTAACAATAGTCTAAGTGTAGTCTCTTCTTCCAATCTTTTCTCTCTTTAGTATGTCCTTTCTACAGTTATCAAAATTATCTTCCTAAAACACAAGGTTAATCATGTCACGGAAGCTCCAGTGGCTTCCTATTATTTCCAGGATAAAAGGTAAATTCCTCTTTTTAATGTTTTACAATCTGGATTCAGTCTAAATTTTTAAACTTCAAATTATTCTGTGATACATTCTAAGTTTCACACAAATTGTTCTAATTCCTTTTTTCTTATTTTCCTTTCCTTGTCTGTCCCTTTGCATCAACCTGAAACATTCTCCCTTCCTACCTCTACATCTTAGAATACTTGGGTGATTCTTTCAGTGGGAAGTTCTCCTGACTTCCATAGTTGTTACTATTATAACTATCTCAAGTTATCTTGTATTTTACTTATATGTTCATTTATTATATTTCTCTGTAGAATAAAAGATTTGAGAGCAAGGACATTTTTATTCTAGGAATCTTGCTAAATACCTTGTACAGTGTAATTGCTTAATTGGAACTTGCTGAACTCAACTGGCTGGATGAAAGGAAAAATTTCCTAACAAACAGAGCTCTCCAAAAGTGTAGGGCTGTCTCTTCATTGGACATCTGTGATAAATAGACAAATGACCACTTGTTGGTGGATATTGCAGGGTGAATTCGTGGCCAGGTACAAGTTGGAACTGATGGTCTTTGAGGTTCTTTCCAACTATGAGATTCTTTGATTTCATAAGCTAAATGTTCCTCACACCTGAGATTAAGGAGGTCATTTGGAAGCAACATGATTGCTTCCAGGCTCTTCTGCTGCCTAAATGACCTATTGGATTGTTGCCTAGGAGAGTTTATGCATTTTTCAAAGTAGTCCCCCTTGTTGCCAAGAACTGCTTATGGGTGGGGAGAATCAAATTCATTAGTATTTATGGCCCATTTGAGAAGGGGTTGGGGGTGGTGGTATAGCATGATGCACATACTACCTATCAATTGCTGTGTGTGGGAAGCTGAAAAGGATAGACACTAATTAAATATTCACAATGTACTGAACACTGTAACAGCCATTCATTGGGATGCTGTTATTGATGATGATGAAGACACGATCCCTGAACTCAATAATGACCTTTGGACCTTACTGAGGATAAAAGCAGGTGATTTCTGTGGAGACTTTTAGCACTTCCTCTTACAAATATTTGTCAGATGTGCCAAAAAAAACAGCTTCTTATGCTGTGTGTCATCATCATTGCCTTATGGGATATGTTTGTAGCGAGGGCTAAGCAAATCTTTAAAAGAAGAAAAAAAATAAAAATAATCCCATAGAACTAAATAGGTTGAAAATCTTGGAAAGGCATTTCAACCGAGACCTGGACAAAAGTTTAGAAAACCGCATGGTTCTAGCCCATACATATCAATCAAACAACATGAGGTTAGTGAATACCCATGCTATGCCCACATCTGTGGGTCCCATGCACATTCTTTGGGCTTTAAGTTAGATTTTTCATTTCCTAAAAGGACAAGAAGAGTCCCTTTGGGGAATGCTCCAAGTTACCACCATGGGATATAGAGCAGTAACAGAAGAGCATCCTGAAAAGCCATGAGATACCATCGCCTGGCAGAGCCAGCCAGCCTCTCTCCTGCCGCTAAATTCAATGGACTTCCAAATGCAAAAAGACAGTTGGTGCCTTAGGACAATTTAGCTGTGGCTGGGCTAGATCATGGATGGTTACGAGCATGAAAATTCATTCATATGAGTTTGGAATATAATACCTGACACAAGATATATCGCGGCTGCCATGCTCCAATCCCAGATAAGGACACAGCAGTAACAGATGGAGGAACAAGGCACTTATCTTGTTAGTTGATGGATTTATCTTTTTTTTTCCTTCCCTACATATTCCATAGTGTTTAGCGAACGGTTGTTTTTTCCGTGCAGCATATGGAGAGTGAATTGATTTCTTTTCCCCTCCTTAATTCAATAAGAACCAGCATACAGGATAAATAGCTTGTTGTGCTAGAAAAATTTCCAAACAATTGAGAAAATGTCAAACTGTCTTTTCTTTTTCTTCTTCTTTTTAATGGTTGGGCTTTGAATTCTAGGATTTATTGTTTTACTCGTAGCTGGTCTAGGAGTAGAACTTACATTAAGAAGACCAAGGTTATTGGTCATTATATGAATGCAGGAAGGGAATCATCCACTGATGTTCGAACATATGACCTTCTAGGTCATGTGAAATTTTGAAATTCTATAAATACATTCAGTGTACCTGGCTAAGAAGAATTCCATTGATATAGAATTCCAAGGATATACAAGCCAAAATTCAATGCCATTTTACCTTTTTGCCCATGAAACCTAACACAGTCCCTTGGCCATGGTAGGCGTTTAAGAAATGCCCATTGAATTGAATGGAATTAGTTCTTTGCAAATAAGCAGAATAGTATAGTGGGAAAGAATACTGAACATGGATTTAGGAAATCTGAGTGAAAATCCTGGTTTTTCTGGCTGTGATGACCTTTGCTTCATCTCATCTATAAAATGTCAGTGTTCTCTTAGAGGGTGTAGTGGAAAGGATACTGTATTTGGAATCAGAGGGCTTGAGTTCAGTTTAAGCCCTAATCAAGTGATGAGACTTCAATGCATTTCAGCTTTCTCATCTGCAAGAAGAGCAGAATCATCTCTATCAATGGTGTCAAATAAGTAGAAATGGTGTCACTAAACCACATGGAAGGAATCTCTCTAGATAACATACTAACTTAGAAAACTATAAATTAGCATTAGCTATGTTTCATTATATTTTTATTTATTTTGTTAAACATTTCCCCATTTTTTGCAGCCCACAGGCCACAGGTTTATATTTCTGATCGAGATCATAGGAATAGCTCAAAATCTGGAAGAGAACTCAACAGCTATGCAATTAGCAAATTAGCACCTTTAATTTTGTGATTGAGTCTTTTTAGTTGTTTCCAACTCTTCATGACCCCATATGGGATTTTCTTGGCAAAGATGCTAGAGTGGTCTTCCATTTCCTTCTCCAACTCATCATGAGGAAACTGAAGCAAAAAGGGTTAAATGACTTGTCCAGGGTCATTCAGCAAACAAGTGTTGGAGGCTAGATTTGCTCAGAAAAATAAGTCTTCTTGATTTCAGGCCCAGCATTTTAACTGCTTCAATTGAACTACCCTCATTAATAGATAAGGAAACTGAGGAGCAGGTAGGGCCAAGTACCTTGCTAAAGATCACACAGGTGATAAACACCAGAAACAGTGCTGAAACCTGATTCTTCTAATTCCATATTTAGTGTTCTTTCCCATGTCTGAATTTCAAGTTCTTTTAATTTTGTCAAATCCATGATCCTGAGCTTTTAAAGACCCCTTTTATTTCCATATCCTATGAAATAAACAACATCTTGAAAGTATCCTGATATTCCTTTGATTCTCAGCAAAGTTGATGGAGTACAGTGGCGTGCTAATTCCTCCATCCACTCTAGCTGCATCTACAATAGCTTTTGCCTGACACTGAAATTTTCTTTAATCCTCAAAAAAAGGTCGCTAAATAATAAAAAAGTTATATTTTAGTTTTATCCAAATGACCATCAGAGTACTAAAACCAGATTATTAACAATCAGATTGATGATTAATTACTAATATAACAAATGAATAATTAAGGTTTCTAATCCTTGCTCACTGCTAATTTTTTCTTTCTACCCATTGACAGAAACAAATCTATTTTACTGACAAGATAAGACTCTTCCAACTTTATAATACGTCTTGCTATAGAAGTAGGCTTTGGTCTAATAGATGACATTTTCTTTTTTCTTTATTTCTGATGGGGGTTTGGTAGAGAACACAGATATAGAAACTGAAAATTCTCATAGTAGTTCAGGATCTTGGGGATGGCCCCAGTTTCCTTGATAGACATCTTGCTTTGCTGAGCACTTACTCCCACCTAACCGCTGTTCTCTGCCCCCATCACTACGTTAAATTATTAGGGCTTGTTTTTAATACAGCAGGACCACTCTTAATGACCTTCTTCTTGTGGAAGAATACATAAAAAGGTCACCACTTTCTAGCACCCTCCTCTAGTGAGAGAGAAGCTCCATACCTAGCCCACAAGCGGTTGGAATGAAACCTTTGAATGATGATGATGGCAGGAACTGCTGTCTCTGGCCCCACTGGGGAATGGCTATAAAAGCAGGCAGACACAGCTGATAAACAGCAAAAGCCAAATATAATCAAGACCATGGGGATTTCTCCCCATCTCCACAACATTTTGCACTGTGCAGCTGCAAATCAGGCTAATGTGAATTACCATACCGTATCTCACTGTGGCACAGGGTGGGAGACTGAGGGCCTTAGGGGACAGCTCAATAGGTGGAGGAGATATGGACATGGAGGCAGCAACAGGTTCTGGTAGCCTGTGGGGAGACAGGCTATTAGGATGAGGAAGAGGCGCATGGGGGCAGCAGGCTGCAGGATGCTGCTGGGAGAGAGCGTTTGGGGATGCACATTATCCCAGCGTGCAGCAGAGGCATCCAACAGGTGGTCGTAGCTGTAGGGAGGCAGTCTAGTGCAGGGAGAACTGGGTGTGCAGTGGGGAGGGAGATGGGTGTGTGGGGCATCAGGGGAAGCTGAAAGTCTGCAGAGGATACCAGGGGAGTGGCCAGCCAGGCCCTTGGGAGGCTGGGATAAGACCCAAGACAAGCGGCCTGCTTAGCTAATCCCACGAAGGCACATTGCGTTGAATGTGACTTGAATGAACTTGCGTTTTTCCCCTTCAGTGTTCTGTCCACTGGCATTCTCCAGTCTCCCATGCCTTCCTCCATGTTTTCTGACCATCTCTGACTGATAAACAGCATTCTAACAGAAAAGGCAGTGGATGGAGCCCCAGGAAATTAAGAGCTTATTTCTAGCCCCACAACTAATTATCTGTGTGGCTTTGAGCAATTATTTTAATCCTTTGGGCCTCAGTTTTCTCATGTGTAAAATGGGAATCATTTGTAATTGTTTGGTTGTTTCTATTGTGTTTGCCTCCTCGCGACTTCACAGGGTTTCCTTGGCAAAGATACTAGAAAGACTTGCCATTTCCTACTCCAGATCATTTTTCAGATGAGGAAACTGAGGAAAACAGGGTTCAACGACTTGTTCAGGATCATAGAGTTAATGTCAGCCTGGATTTGAACTCATAAAGATGAGTCTTCTGGTTTCAGTCTCAATGTTCTATCCATTAAACAATGTGACTGTCCTGGGGATGATTTAATCCTACTTTTAGCTACTCAGAGAATTGTAATTAGGATAAATGAAAAAAATAATGTGAATATATCTTGACATTTTAAAAAAAATAAATACAAGATAGTTTAATTTTAGTATTGTGGCCCTGTTGGTTAAGCACATTTCAGTCCTCTATTGTTGGGCAAGAAATCACTTAGCAACATGGAAGATTTCTAGAAATTCAATATTTTCAGTCATTCACTAACATAATAGATCCTAAGCTCTAAAAGTATCCAACTAGTATCCATGAAACCATCATAGATGCAGAGATAACATAGATGCTTTATATATTCCATGTGTCCACTATTTGCTCCCCCTTTCTGAGACACAAAGTTGTTTATCTGGTTTGTCTTGCTCTCTGCATTTTATTATGAATTTCTCATCATCATGATCATTAATTATTATTCTAAAGAGTAATGAAGACCCAAACTTTCCAGTCTTTAGCCAAATTATGAGAGCCTTTTTTCAATATAATTCTCCAAATGACATCCAGTCACAAATTCAACAAGCGGCCTCTTTTCTTCCTGCTAGGGAGTTGGAAGGTTTCCCACCCAAACTGTCACCTACTCCTGGAGAGACAACATGATAAAATTAGCAAATTGAATGCTAGATATAGAGTCATGAATATATGGATTCAAATCCTGCCTCTGACACTTATTTGTATGGCCATGGTCCCTTAGCCTCTTTGAACCTTGCTTTTCTCCTTTATAAAGATATTTAACATGTGTATAATTCTTATATGACCTCTACTTTGGTGTCAATCAGTCAACAAACCAATAAGCATTGAGTATGCCCTTAATATGTTCTAGAACATATTAAGCTTGGACCTATATAAGTAAAAATAAAAATAAAAATAAGAGCCTGCTCTTAAGGCTCAATGGATAAAGCACTGGATCTAGAAAAAAGAAGAATTAAATTCAAATCCAACATCAGACACTTGCAAGCTGTGTGACCCCGAAGAAGTGATTTCTCTGTCTGTTTCCTCATGAGAAAAATGGGAAGGCTCATAGAACCTATTTCTCAGGGTTTTGAGGATCAAATGAGTTAATGATTACCTAGGGCAGTGCCTGGTACATGGTAACAGCTATATATAAATGTTAGCTATCATTATTATTAGAAGATGAAATAATGTTTGTAAAGCACTCTGTAATATTAAAAACAGATTATAAATGTGTTGTTTTGTGTGTGTGTGTGTGTGTGTGTGTGTGTGTGTGTGTGTGTGTGTATGTTTATAGGTTTACACCTAATCTGTGACTTCATATCTAAAGGGAACCCCCCGGGAGGAAATTCCCCTCTATTGATCCAGCTCAGCCTTGATATTCTGCAATAGAAAAGGAGTTGCTTAGGGACATATGGCTAGGATATGTCAAACCTAGGACCAGCATCCAGCTTCACAAGGGTATACATTTTCAAGAGGCAGTGGATAGAGCAATGGACCTGGAAGCTGGAAGACATCTTCTTGAGTTCAAAGATGGTCTCAGACACTTAATGGTCTTGGTACCCTTAACTCCACTTGCCTCAGTTTCCTCATCTATAAAACAAATTGGAGAAGGAAAAGGTAAACTAGTATTTCTGCCAAGACAGCCCCAAATGGGGTCACAGAGAGTCAGAAAACAAGGACAAGTTTATAAGGCTATTAATGCTAGTGACCCTTCATGGCAGATACCAATTACTTTTTGGTTTGCAAAGGCATATAGCCCAGGATTTTTCTCACAGATTTCTCAGAGATTCTGAGAACTCACTGCCTCTTTTTTGGGAGCAGTTAGTCTAATTCTGGACAAAGCAGCTGGATTGCTCCCTGAGTTAGGCTAGAAGGCTGGAGAGTCTCTAGCTGGGAGCCATAGCCATAAGAGGAAGGGTCCTGAGCTTGTTCAAGGTCTTCCTCTGGCTCCTTTTCCTAACTAGCCTATCTTCCACTCACCTGCCTCCCTCTCTACCTCCATAGGTCAAAGAGGTAAAGACCAACTTGGGAGAAGATAATAGAGTGACAGCACCTCATAAAAGGGAAATATAAGGACCAGGGGAAAGCTCTGCCTACTGGATTAGGTGCTTCTATTGCAACAGTGAGGAGTAATGTTGACCCCATGAACTCAATTTGTTCGACTGGCTTTAAACTTAAGAAAATACTCTAGGTCTCCCTCTGCCTTCATTGCTCTGAGAAAGCTCAGTGGCGCTATCTTTGTATTCTCTGTCACCTGCTTACTAATAAAGCCATTCATAGGGGAGACCCTGTACTCGCAGGTGGGGTCGCCTGACAAGGGGAGAATGGATATCGGGGTCTCTGGCCCTGGGCCCCAGTCTCTACTGATTCCATTTCAGATTAGGGACTGCTGAAATGTAGCAATCGATAACTCAGCTCTTTGGTTTACTTGTTTTTGCACGATCCCTGAGGAGATTAGATCTAATTTCAGAGACCTTTAGTAAATTTAATTGTTTTTTTTTAATCCACAACTGCTCTACAACAACCCCTTAGAAAGTGAAATCAGATGAACTCTCCCCATGCAAACTAGGTGAGCTACTTTTGTCCTGCAAAATAATCTGCAAAACCTTGAGAAACTATGGGATCATATTATTGAACAGTGATTCAGAAAAACCATTTATATCATTGCAGGTTTTTTATCCTCAACCTGTCAATAACAACGTGGAAGAAAACTCACCATTTTGGGAGTAGATAATCATATTTCAAAAGAAAAAAAAACACAATTTCTGCCCTCCCCACTATAGAGGTTTGGTACAAGGAGCCATGAGATAATATAATTAAGGTAGGATGGCAAAGCACAATGAATGCCAAATGCTGAATCATGAAGATGAGGATTTGACTTGCACTTAAGTCTTTAGCTGTATGATCCTGAGCAAGTCACTTAGCTCTGTGAGATCCAAATTCTGCATTTTAAGATAGAGAATAATAACATCTCTCTTAAAGGAAGTTGGGCAACTAGGCAGCTCAGTAAATAGAAGATTTCAGACATTTCCTTCATATATGATTCTAGGAAAATCATTTAAACTTTCTTACCCTCAGTTTCCTCATTCATAACTCACCTCACAAAATTGTTGTGAGGATCAAATGAGATAAAATATTTAAAATACTTTGCAAAACTTAACACACTGTGTAAATTCCAGCTAGTGTGATTACAGTGGTGCTATATGTAAAGTTTCATCAATCCTTAAAGTACATTACAAATGTCAGCTGTTGCTATGATGATATCGATGGTGGAGGTGTTAGTGGTAGAGATGGTGAATTGGAGAGAGAGAGAGAGAGAGAGAGAGAGAGAGAGAGAGAGAGAGAGAGAGAGAGAGAGAGAGAGAGAGAGAGAGAGAGAGAGAGAGAGAGAAGACAAAGACCTGAGGTGAAGTCTGCTACCTGGAAGATCCAATCATGACAACCCCCTACTCAATATACTTCAGCAGCTTTTTCTTGGCTCCAGGAACAAAAAATAACATTATCTGTGTGTCATTCAAAGATGGTCATTCTCCTACTTTTCCAGTCTTCTTACACTACACTACCCAACATGGTCCAGTATATAAGATTTGTATCTTTTTGTGTGTGTGTGTTGTTTCCCCCATTAGATTGTAAGTTCCTTGAAGGCAGGAATTATTCTCTGTACACACACACACACACACACACACACACACCTCTGCAACATTTAGTATAGTGCATAGGCATTTAGTAAGTGTTTGATACATGTTTATTAATTGATTGGTTAATTGTGGTAAATAATTCACCCCTACCAACTTTCATTTCTGCATTTAAAAAATGAGGGACATAGTATTTGAAAACCTACTTCAGACAGATTTTGTGAAAAAAAAGTATTTTGTGCTGCACATGGAGAAATACACAAAGAACCCTGCTCTCTAGGGCCATGGCAGACATAACAGATATAATCAAAAGAGTTCTTTATAGAACCTACAAAGAACACACCAACTCCATCTCATTGTAGACAGCAAAGCTTTGACAACCTCCTACCCATGAAAATTTGCCATCTCTTTATCCCAAGCTCACAGAGATTTCCACCATTCAGTACTCATTGGTAAATATTTGAGTATCTTTGATTTATAAAGGGGATGTTCACTCTCGGTCCACCTGGTCTGTCTGTCAAATGGGTATAAATGATCCATGCTGCCTTTTGGGATTGCAGCGTTTATGGTACTTCTGATTGGCACAAGTCTCAGAGAAGAAGAAATGGCCAAGCTCAATCTCAATCCTGGATGGAGAGTTGGTATAGCATCACTCTCCTGACAGCCTCCACAGCTGACTATATGCAAATAACTTAGCAGGACACCAGGAGCCAATTGCCTTCCCATCTGCTATTTTCTCTCTCCTTTTTCTTTCTTCCTTAAAAAAATGAGTAGAGATTCTTTCCTCTTTGCATTAGTCCCTGACGTAATGGGGCAAAGCATTTTTCATTTATCATCATAATGCCAGTCAAACGAACCCCCTAATAATGTAAATGCAGGAAGAAAGTCATTAGAGTTTATTTGTGCAGCAGCAGCTTTGAGCTCATTCTACTCTGCTCTAAGTGTGAAATTCGAGAAGGCATCGGGCAGGGCTGATTTTCCAAGCAGCCTGCCAACTGAAGACCATCCATCCAGAGGCCCTGTGGAAATGCTAGGGACATGGAGAGTCCCTTCTTAGGCAAGACATGCAATGGAGATACCAAGGTTAGTTACTATTTCTTTGTGTGCAATTCAAATTTCTCTCTTCTTATATTCATAGATATCCTATCAGAATACTGACAAGATCTATAAAAGCTCATCCATTTTTAAAATTAAGAGAACCCTGGTTTCTAGTAGCCAGTGGACAGCTATTCTCACTTATCATTAGTAGTCAGCCAGCATGCATTGTTGAGCCTCATGTAGTTTTCTTGATCAAAATCCTAGTTAGACACCAGGAAACTATGACAATTAGTCTTAGTAAAATCCTTTGAGAAAACATGCATTTGTTGAATTCTCAATCAACTATTTCCCTCATTCTTTGTAGTCCTGGAAATCTGATTCTTCCACCCAAAATTTTCAGACCTTAGTTTGTCCTATGATTCTGATTCTTGAAAATTCTTATTTTGAAACCACCGGGCTTACCCTCAACATTGATTCCTGAATGACTCTAATCTTCTAGGATTGATACTCATGAATATCCTGTAACTCCCACCACTTATTTTTCCCTTTCACTCACTTAGCACTCAATAGCATTGCTCTTTACTCATCTCTTATAGTTGTTGATCTAGTAACATTTTTTTTTTTTGGATTTCATGCCAGCATTAATTTCTGGCCTAAATAAACCTGACTCTACTGGAACACCTCCTCCACTTCTAGTGGTCAGTGTTAATCTATAACAATATAAAATTCCATCACCAATACCAATCATCACCTCATTCTGAAATAGCACTCCAGAAGACAAAATCAGAAAGAACAGCTGGACTCGACTTAGTACACAACATGGAAATTCATGCTGGAGAGAATATAATCTTTGAAGCTTATGGTGTTTTTAAAGGCTATTTGAGGTAGATAAAGCAACAAAAAGATGGGGAAAAAGTCAGTTAAAATTACTATTCCAAAAAGCAACTGAGAGGATAGCTATAAAAATTAGCCTATATGTTCAACCAATTTTTTCTTATAAAGTTGATCTTTTTGAACCCAAGTTTAAGACATTACATTTATGTCTAATAAATTTCATCTTATTAGATTCAATCCAATATTCTAGCCTGTCAAGATCTTTTTTGAATTCTTACTTTGTTATTCAGTGTGTTAGCTATCCCTTCCAGCTTTGTGCCATCTGCAAATTTGATAAGCATGCCTTTTATGCCTTTATCCAAGTCATTGATAAAAATGTCAAATAGTACAGGGCTATGCAGAAATCCCTGGGCATTCTCTTTCTTTCCTCCTTCCAAGATGACATGAGACATTAATGATAACTCTTCAGGTCCAACCATTCAACTATTTCCAAGTACACCTAACTGAATTATTTTCTAGCCCATAACTCTTCACTTTTTCACTAACTGATCAAATGATTTACTTAAATCTATCTAAACTATTATCTATAGCAGCTTGTCTTCCCAGCCATAGTCCAAGAAGCCAATTACAAGTATGGACAACCAACCTGCCATCTGGGGGAAGGGGTGGGAGGAAGGAGGGGAAAAGTTGGAATAAAAGGTTTTGCAATTGTCAATGCTGAAAAATTACCCATGCACATATCTTGTAAATAAAAAGCTATAATAAAAAAAAAACAAACAAGTATGGACAACATCTTGATGAAGTTTTTTTTTATCCTCACCATTCCTTTTTGAGAGATTCAGTAGTAATTTCTTTAATAATACATCCTTTTATTATATCCTTGCTTATCTTGAGTATTAATGTCCTATACTAATAGGTATATACATGCATATATATGCATATTTGTTCCATCTTTTCTATGAAATCATTCTCCTTGGTAAAGAAAGATGCAATATTAAGCATTGAACAGCTCTTTCATCTCATAGTGTGTTATCTTAATCTAATTTATTTAAAGCAGTGGTTGTATGCCTTCCATTATTTCATCCTTTCCTCCAATACATTATAATTTTAAAAAATCTTATATCCTTTTGACTTAATACATTACTACATTTCTTTTTGCTATGTATGACAGAAAGGCAATGAGTTAGGTCCAAAATTGAATAAAAGGAAATGAGCAGATTACTTTGCATTTTGGATAGACCATGTTTTTCCCTACTTTAGAAGCCCATTTTTCTCATTGATAAATGTTTGTGAATCTTGGAATACCATATTATCACAGTAACAAAGTTACAGATAACCCAAAGGTCCATGGAGAGATACATAGTAGGTACAAGTTGTATTTTCTTTCCAACAATAATCAGTGTGTAAAATATAGTGTAACAGTACATAATTTGGTATGTATGAGACTAAAAAAAGGAGATAGAATACTCATGTAACAAGACCTAATGTTAAGGGACAATCTTCTAATAATTATGAAATATATAAAGGAAAGAGGAAAATCAAGTATATTAGAGAAGATTTCTATGAATTACCAATGAAAAATATGGACAAGAATTAGACAGAATGAAAAAGCATATATGATCATGAATCCAGTCAGATCTTATAAAGATGAATTTTAATGCAAATAAAAACAAGATTATTATAGAAGAGTTTAAAAGTCAATGTTAAATATAGGAAAAAGTCAGAAGTATGGGTAGAAACAGTAATTCACCTGAAAAAGTTTGTGGGATTTTTGGAAGTAAGGAAGGAAAGAAGGAAGGGAAGGATGAGGGAGGGAAGAAGAGAGAAGAAGATAAAGTTAGGAAAAGGAGAGAAAAGGAGGAAGCAAACATTTATTAATTGCATACTATATGGATAGCACTATGCTAAGTGACAGTTACAAAGCATTCATTTGATCTTATTTGATCCTCACAACAACCCTGGGAGGTAGGTGCTAATATTAGTCCCATTTTACAGTTGAGGAAATTGAGGCAGACACAGCGTATGTGGCTTACCTAGAGTCATATATAGATATTAAGTGTCTGAAGACTTAGGTCTTCCTAACTTCGGGCCCAGTGCTTTATCCATTGTACTATCCTACTACCTCAAAATGATCTCAAATTCAGTATGAATCAAATGCTACAGTGAAGGCTTGATGATCATCTGATACATAGGTGTGTTGTGGGTAGGATCCCTCCTCAGGATAGCTTAAGTGGCCTCTGATAGGTTTTCTGAGATTCAGTGATTATTGATTACAAACTACATAGGGAAGGGGAAAGGGAGGATTATCCACAATCTTTAGGGAGATGGCAGATTACAGAGTTATTCAAGAATGAAAGTTTAATTATTGGTATCATTTTCTTGAGATTAACATCCTAAGAAATCTAAGAATTCTAAGAATAAGTTCCTGAGTGAGGAAGGCAGGTCTCTGGTCTGATTCCATCTCATTTGGAAGCAGGATGAATAGTCCTGCTCCTTCATAAGACACTATGACCTGCCTATGGACAGGAAAATATTACAGTAACCACTATGGTGATGTGTGGGAAATAGGGAATAGGGTGGATACCTTAGAAAGGAAAGATATAGTAAGTATGGGACTTTGAGTTTAAAAGCTGGCTGTACATGTTTAGTAAAACAGAATCATAGCTGAATAGATTTAGAGTTGGAAAGCTCCTGTGAGATCATTTACTCCACCCCTCTATCATTTTAAAGATGTGGCAGCTGAGGCACATGGAGGTGATGTGATTGGCCCAACATCAAACAGGCAGCAGATATGAGAGCTGGAATTTAATACTAGGTCTCCTCATCCATGTGATTCCTGCTTACCACCCTAGATGAAATGTATCATATCAATAAATGGTATTAAATCATAAGCAAAAAGATTTAGGCTAAATAATCAAAAATGGCTTCTCTGCCAGGGCGATTGGAATACAGGGAAAACATCCTCTTGGAAAAATGTGAGATTTTCTGATGAGAGCAGCTATCTAAAAGAACTTGAATCTTAGTTTAAAAAGACCAAAGCCTCCCATAGCATCCAGGATCATCTGCAGTGGTCCTGATCTATATCTGGCCAGTGGATACAGATTGTTCAGGAAGAGAAAGTGACGCAGGTGACCTTGCAAGCCCTCTCTCACATAAATCTAATTCACTTTCATATCATGACATCACTTTTCTAATGTCATTGATCTTCTTTAAGAATGAAGGGCAAAAGAGGTAGCTAGTTAGCACAGTGGATGGAGCACCAATCCTGAAGTCAGGAGGACCTGAGTTCAAATCAGATCTCAGACACTTAACACTTCCTAGCTGTGTGACCCTGGGCAAGTCACTTAACTTTGATTACCTCAAGGGAAAAAAAAAGAGAGAGAGAATGAAAGACAAATGACAAAATCTAAATGCTCTAGGTTCTCTGTTTTCTAGAAGTGATTTCATGGACTAGTTAATCTTTTCAAGAAAGATTTGGTAGAAAAGACATGAACATAGTGCTCTTCCAAACAATTTGGTTCTATTCTATACATATCTACATTTTAAATGTAGATTTCTCTACAGAGACAGCATTTGAACTGAGACCCTTAGTTTCCAAAGCTCACCTTTTTTTTTTTTTCAGCTCTGAGAACTCTGGGATCCTAAGAATTGTCCAAGAAATGAATGACAGCTGATACTATAGTTCTCTTTGATTTACTGGTATGTTCAGAAACAATCAGCAATCGATGCTCTTCTTTCTAAAAATCTAAAAATCTAAAAAAAGCTCACAGCTCCTTTCTTTCATGTTCCTCCTCTCCAACAAGCTCCAGGCACATATGGGGTGCCCACTGCTCCCCTGCCCCAAACACATTCTGGAGATTGGGTCATTAACATACAAAAAACCAAAAAACCTTCAGGCAGGGTTATTTCTTTCTGAAAGGAAGACTTTATCATGAAGATAAATATTCACCAGTAGAATCTCTCCACCCTTCATCAAAAAGTAATTAAGTCTATTTAAGAATGGACTCCAGAATGGATGTTCCTACTTTACTGCAAGATATTTTTTTTTTTTTTTTAGCTTTTCCTTAACATTTTCAGCCTAGCAAAGTTGTTTTGATCACTTTTTCTCACTAATAAATAAGTTAATACAATTTTTCCACTTTCAGGAATGAGGCAAAAGTTAAGGAACTTACTAAGGTCACACAGAAAGTTAGTGGAAGAGCTATGATTATCAGTTATGACTTCCAGATACCACTGACAGAGGTTCTTAACCTTCGAGTCTGTGAACTTTAAAAAAAAATGCTTTGATAACCATATTTCAATATAATTGGTTTCCTTAGAAGCCATAAATATTTTATTGTATGTACTTAAAAACATTATTTTGAGAAATGTCTAAGGGGTCCATGACATAAAAAAAGGTTAAGAACCTCTACTAGAGTAGAAAAATATAATATTGCTTTCCAAATCCTGGGAGGTGGGGCAGGATAGAGAGCTTCTAATGAATAGTAGACCAAGGACTTTTTTTTTTTTTTAATATAATGTTGTCATGTAATCATTTCCTTGGAATAAGTGATGTCCTAAAGATAAAGAAATGGGTGGTAATTGTGACCCCCCAAAAAAATTCATGAAGGATCATACTGTCAGAAGCCCACGTTGACTCCAATGGGGAGATATGTTACCAGAGGAGGAGAAAGAGATGGTTAAATTGGCAATTCTGCTAGTTATTTTTGGCAATAGCATTCAAGACAGATTGGATGGGGAAAGAGGCTGAAGGTGGGGAGCCTTATGTAGAGAGTCAACTAGTAACAAGGTCACAGAACTATAGATGAGGGATGTTTGTTGGTGAGGACAGTTGCAGGAATAAATCTAAGTCATGCTATACAAAGAGAAGGCTTAATATATTTTGCTTGGCTGATGCAGCTTTAACTTAAAAACAACATTGCTTCCTCCCAGCATTCTGAATGGTTTATCAAAAGTCCAGCCAGTCCTATCTCTTGATAATTTTAGAAAAAGCCCCTCTCTACTTCCCAAGTAGATGACTCAGAATATTTCAGAATATTTCTGTACTGTGTCTAAAAATTAGCTCAAGATACTGGAGTTAAGAGCTCTTGAGTTTCTTCCAGTCCTCTGATTCAAATTCAATTATATGAAACTTTTATTAAGTACTTAATACATGCTAGAGCTAAGTGTTTGGTATAGAAACCATGGCTGTGATTCATTCATATAGGGAAATCCTAGATGAGGAAACTTCTTTTTCCAAAGCAGGTCAGTACTTCCTCTGCCACTTATAGTCTAAGAATGTTCCTTAGAGTATGAAGATGTTAAATTATTTTCCCAGTCACATAGCCAGAATTGTCAGAAGCAATACTTGAACTCAGGCCTTTTGGCTCCAAGTGCAACTTACTATCCACTGTGCCATGGTGACCCTAAATACAAAGACAACAACAGAGAGGAATCATTATTAATACCCAGTGATTTGGGGAGAGCCAGAGTTCCCTTTTTTTCTAAAGTCCTCATTTTAAAAACTCAGTCTCTGAAGGTTAAACTTATTTTCTCCTCAGATTCCGCCCAGTCTTACAAGGAATCTCTAATCTAAGGTGAGTTCCATTCAATCAAGCTTGGATAGAGATAGATTTTTTTTTTTTTTTTTTTTTGATTTCCTAGGGCTGAGGGTGCTCTGGGTACAGGATAGTGTCTCTGTCTAAGAGTGACATAATGTCACTCTTAGACTCTCAATATAATATTCATTATCACATTAATTGTTAACCAATCAATATTGATTGACACTCTCAAGAACATCACTTTTCTGAGGGAATACGATCCATGAGCCCCCCTCCATGATTGTCTTTGATATCTGAGAGTGTCACTGAACATTTATTAAAAATGCTGGCATTATTAATAATATGATTAATTATCCAGAAATTGTTTCTCAAACTTTTTAAACACCACACAATTTCCCCTTTTTACACCGTGCTTGCAAATTTGTTAGGGCTTATTCAAATATATGTGGTACAAAATAGAATATAATAAGGGGAAAAGAAGTGACCTAGGGAAAATATGAAAAATATGAAATATGAAAAAAGTCCTTTGAGTTAAAACAATCAGGGAAGGCTTCTTGAGGGAAGTAGTATCTAAAATGGACACTGAAGAAAGAAAATGATTTAAAGCAGCAGAGATGAGGATAGAAATATAATCCAAGCAGACAGTTGTCACAAGTGCAAAATAGAGTGAGGAGGGATGATAATGGGCCAACTTTGCTGGAGTATATACGAAGGGAAGGAAGAATGACAAGGCTGGAAAGAGAGATTGGGGTCAAATTTTGAGCCTCGTCCTTGGCATAGATAGTGGGCAACCACAGAAGGTCCTGACCAAGGACAAAACATATACCCAAGGATTAAGAAAATATTAGAATTAGAAGAAGTTGGTTTCATCTTAAAAACAAAACAAAACAAAACAAAAAAACCACAGTCCTCTTACTGCTTACATAGATGTCCTATGCAAGGCATTAGAGCACTGCCCACACAGAAAGAGTGGCAAGAAATCAAACTGAGGGACAAAAATATTTCTAAAGGCATCTTTGTCCAAGATAGATTGGGAAAGTGAGAGACTAGGGACAAGGAGACTGGTTATGAGGCTATTAGAATCGATCAGGAGAGTAGTAATGAGGGCCTTATCTGGAGTGGTGATTATGTGAGCAGAGGGGAGGGAATCAGTGCAAGAGATTATTGTGGCCACAGAACTGGCAAGACTTAGCACCTGCTCAGATGTAGGAACTGAGGGAGAGAAAAGAGTCCAAGATAATTCAGTTGGCTGCAAAGCTAGAGCATTGGGAGGAGAGACATTTTTGAGGAGAGGGATAAATGATATACATTTGCTTATAAATGTATTGAATTTTAGGTGTTTCCAGTGGCATTCAAGGGTAGCTAGAAATGTGGGACTGATAGAAAAGAAATGAAAGGTGCTTCTTCAACTTTTCTGGCTCTCTTACTCTGACATGGTTCTAGGGCAGAGGGGCAGTTAAAAGTGCTTTGAATTCCCTCAGAAATCACCTAAAAAGCTTTGAGTTTAGACGACAGGGCTTCATTAGTGATGCAGTCACTTGTATCCTCATGTGTATTCATAAGAACAATAAAATAGCTAACACAAAATAACCATGATGCTCAATATGCATCTTGCAGACACTGAGGTGGGTAGCTCTTAATAACAATGTTTAGGTTTGTCATCTAACAAAGGCTATTTTGTGTAATCGAAGATTGAGCACAGGAACTGTGAAAAGATGACCCAAAGAAATGAAATAGGAAAGAGAAGAGGGGGTTCCTGGGGTGGGGAGAAGGGGAGAGGAATTTGCTAAAAGGGTTCAAATCCTGACCCATATATGCCATCCCTATGCCATTTGTGCAATAGCTTCCTGCAGATGAATGTAAATAGCAATTGTTCCTGTTTTGGCCAGAAAACTTGAGTATCCCAGATTGGATTTTTTTTTTAGGTAAAAGACACCATTCTCTGCTTCATTTCTTACCTAGCCCTAATCACTGAATGGACTTTGCCTCAGTCAAACTGAAACCTGGGAAAGATCTTAGTTTAAAAAAGGTCAAGGCCTCCTGCTGCAGCCAGGACCACCTCCAGTTATCCTGATCTCTGTCTGGTCACTGGACCTAGATGTTTGGGGGAAAGGGAGGCTTTCCCTCCCTGAAATCTAAATCACCTGCATGTCATGGCATCCCCTCCCTGATGTCATAGTTCTGTTCAATAATGAAGGACAAACAACAATTAAATGCCTATTCTGGGAGAATTGTCTGGAGGATTCCCAGACCTTTAGTCTGGGTTTCAGAGGATCAAGAATCCACAGGGAGATTTCCCCAGGAAGAGCACGGGAGACATCATCTAAGGGATTTCCCTTCCCTTTGTCCCCAGCCAGGAAAACAGTCTGACTACCTCAGAAAAAGAAGCATTAGTATACATGCTGCAAAGGGGAAGATCCTCACCAGGACTTGCTAATGTCCAATTTCTTTACCTCATGGACTTGTTACTCCATCAGAGGGGATTAGACAAAATCTAAGATTTTTCTGGGTCACTCAGACCCAAGGTTGTGCAGCAGCTGCAGACAGACCTGCCCCTGAAAAAGGGAGTGAGAGAGTGACTGCAGCCTGATAAATTAATAACTCATCAGCAAGCACACTTTTTCTATCAGAGAAAGCCCAGATTTCTAGAAGCGAAAGATGTAGCAATTAGCTTGCTGGGTGTCTGCCTCCTCCTGCCAGGTGGCTTCCTCCCTGAGCTTGAAGCTCATCTTATATTCGACACAGGATGGCAGGCTTTGCTCCAGGGAGATGAGAGGAACAGAATAGATGGAAAGACTGCAATTCAATTCAAATTTATATAAAAAAGAGATCTACTGAAAGCATAGTATTGCAAGGCATTGTGCTGGCACTGAAGGTAAAAAGATGAAAGAAGACATTTCCTGTCCTTGAGGAGTTTACAATCTAATAGACTCAGACTCAGACAGGAGGAACATTGGGGGTGAGAGTAGAGAGATGGAAAAACAATGAAGTAGTGTCCCTCTTCTCAAGGATATTGGACGGGGCAGATGGGGAAGATAGTTTTGAAACACACAAGAGAATGAGATCATGCTGATTTTATCAGTTGACTGCTCTCCTTGCTAACACTAAAGATTTCATATTTGTTCTGTACCTTCAGTGACTATGGCTTTCCTTATCCCTCAGACCTGAGGGTTATTCTCTGCTGTAGGAGACATTCATGGCCCTCTCAGCAGCCTTCCCACCAAAGGTTACCTTTACCTGCTTTGTCTATATCCTTACCTATATAGGCTCCCAATGGATATAAGTCTCATGGAGCATTTTTTTTTGTTTGTTTGTTTTGTTTGTTTGTTTGTTTGTTTTGTTTTGTTTTGGGGTTTTTTTGGATTTGTTTTCACCATTGAGTGTAGTACCTAGCCTAGCCCATAACTTAGTAAAAGCTTGATTGGTGAATAATAAGTAAATAAATTGAGCAAGGAAGAAAATAAGTCACTACTGAAATTCTCACATTTGGCTCTCTGGACTCTCTGGCAACTCCTGGGCCCAACCCATCCTGCAACCAGTCACCTAAACACTTACAACTGGCTTCTCAGATGGCGAAGGGATGAAGCCTGAGATGCTCCAGAGGAAGCTAGGGGGCATGAGGAAGGGAAGTAGAGAGGTCTTCTGCTGCTGATATGGGGAATGAAAATGGGGTGCAGACTTAAGAAAGGGAACTATCTGCTGCCAGAAGCAGGATGTCTGTGCAGATCCTACTACATACCCTGCTCATCAGGGCAAAGAAAGGTGAATGAGAGCGTCCTCTGATAGAGCACTGAGAGGGGGCTTGGAGTAACAGATAAAGTACTGCCCTCATCCAGGGAAGAAGGGAGTCACTGCTTGCTTAGTTTAGCCTAGCACAATGTCTGGCACACAGTAGTTGCTTTATAAATGATTATTGATTGATTGAACATAGAGTCATATATCTAAAGCTGGGAGGAACCTCAGAGACCATCTAGCTCACTCCCTTCCTTTTACAGCTAAGGAAAGTGAAGTCCATAGAAGTTAAATGATTTATGTTTCTTAGCCAGTGTCTCGGTCTCTGTCTCTCTGTCTGTCTCTGTCAGTCTGTCTGTCTCTGTCTTGTCTCTGTCTCTCCCCTTTCTCTCTGTCTCTCTCATTATCTCTATCTCTGTGTGTCTGTCTCTATTTCTGTGTGTCTCTCTGTCTTTGTGTGTCTATCTCTGTTTCTGTCTCTGTCTCTGTATTTCTGCATCCCTATCTCTCTCTCTGACTCTCTGTCTCTCTTTTTCTGTCTCTGTCTCTGTGCTTTTCTGTCTTTGTGTCTATCTCTGTCTCTGTATCTGTATTTCTGCATCTCTGTCTGTCTCCCTCTGACTCTGTCTCTCTTTTTCTGTCTCTATTTCTGTGTCTCCCTGTCTCTCTCTCACACAAACACAAACCCATACACACAGAGGATCACAGATAGAAGTTGAAATAATTATTTTTTTTACTCTGCTGGATGCATTATTTGGCCAGGATGAGCCGCCCTGATAGCAGCTCTGTGCCCATAATCACTTTACTTCCTGAGACATTTCTTTTTTTCCTCATCTGTTGACTGACGTTCATAACAACTGCATTGCTATTTCACAGGGTCATAGTGAGGCTCTACCAAGATCACATATACAGGGTGCTGCGCAAACAAATGCCATTCTTTCTCAGAGGAATTAGAGGAAAATGCCCTCTACTCCCTACCCATTCCCCACCATGTGACCGAACCAAGTACCCACAGATCTCTGCCAGTGGGCAGGCTTCCTGTTTCCTTGTCACTAGGCTCTGCAGTGGCTTCCCAGCTCTAAGGTTCATGAGTGTTGCCTCAGACTGTGGTGAAGGGTGATTCAGGACCATGCTCAGGTGGTACCTATATGTTCCACAAGTGTATCCCTATGTCTACACTTAGATAAAACACACACCTGGCAGATGGCCAGGCCAGACCTTGGCGATTTGTTTTCCTTCCTTGAAATTTAATAGAGAATCAATAGTCTAACCAGGAAAGTCTCTATTTTGGTCATTTCTTCTAATCTCTGAAAACAGCTGCTTCCAGGAAGCAAGTATTTGGCTTTGCCCAAGAAAAAAACAAGAAAATAATCACACTCCGGTGTCAAAATGGGCAGACCAGTAAGTGGGGGCTGCCTGTAGCCCCCAAGTCTAGCCCTGTCAACATCAGCCAGCTTGGGATGCCTGCATGTTTTATCCCTGCTTCTTTCCGCTAGTCCCATTCTCTCCCAGCTCAGTCTTGGAAAGCACAGCTCCCACCTCTGCGAGCAGGGTGGGAAACAAAAAGGGATTTAGGTATCTCGAGGTGGTGTCAGACCTCTGCCCAGAGATAGAGATCTGCACAGATAGCTTCCAGCCCGTATTACTGGGACTCGATGTTTCCTCACTGATAACGCCTGCAGCAAGCATGCTCCAGCCCATGCAGAATGCCGCAGCTGGAATGGAACAAGCCATTTGGTTCATATGATTCCTCTAACATCAGAGACCTGATACCAGCTTCCCATTGAGCTCTGAATTCCATTCAAAATTGCTTTGTTGACATTTAAAGGTCTCCATCAGTCTAGTCATGTGGCAAAGGAGCCCGGATAAAGTCATAGCTCCCTCTCTACCTCCCAGCTGAACTTCAAGACAAACCCGCAAGCTGTCTAGATGGAAAAATCCTCCTTGATCAGAGATTTGAACCCCCTCAATAGCCAATAACTCAAATAAGACTCATTAAAAGAGAAAATGAAATCTGTAACTAAATCTCCCTGAAGGGTCCCAGCTGCTGCACCATTTTGGCTTTTTTCCCAAAAGCTTACATTGTAGGAGAGATTTAAGAGAGGGACAAAGTAGAACTTCCTAATGGCAAATGCTATAGAGCACTAAAATTATATTCCAACGGTACAGGGGGTTAGGGGCATGGCCCCTTTGCTATTTGGAAAATCCTTGTAAATATTTTTTGCCCTCTTTCCGTACTTTAGAAGAAGTCTGATTTTTTTTTTCTTTCTTTTTTTTTAATGAGGTATTTATAATACATTGTTGTCTATCATCTACTAGCCTTCATGTGTCACCTATGGCTTCCATAAAACTCCCCCCAAGTTCCCCTTTAATTTCTTATGTCAACCTACAACCTTATGAGGAGGAAACCTAGATACTTGAAATGGGATAAGCAATGAATAACATAAGCTTCATCCAAGTGTCCAAAATTTTAGCTGGTGACCCTAGCATTTACTTCCTCAGATACATTTTCCTGGAATAGTTTTAAAATGTCCAGAGAGACTGGACTTACAGATCACATCTCTCAGTATGATCCCTCTCCCACAGCCTAAAAGTGCTTAATTTCCTTGGTAAAATGAAATGCTGACCTGATTAATTCCTAGATAAGAGATTTGGATTTTTTGTTGTTGTTGTTGTTGTTGTTGGCTCAATTATAGTTCAGATACCTAAGAGTAGCATGAGTATCTGGGTCCAGCTGGTAAAAGGACTGGTCATTCCCAGTTCCTGCCATTAAGAAGGGCTGCTCAGGAGAAGATGAACATGAGACAATGGATATTTCATGTGGCAGACTGTCATGGCTCCAAGTCAGCTGCCTGAAGCCTATCAAGCACATGCCAAAAAATACAAATACACCTGCTCCATTCTCCTACTGAATCCTGTAACATGCCATGCAGTGCTAAAGCTAAAGAATTATTTATTTTTCCATGATTAAGTTTTTATCCAACTCACAAAAGGTTTATATATAATTAGATTCTTTCTGGTCTAAGGACCTCTTTACTCAATTCCTAACAACTCCGAAATATGATCATGTAATAGTAATAATAATAATAACAGTACTATTTATTTACTATCTTTTTGTACCAGGTACTGTGCTAAGAATTTAATAAAATTTATCTCATTTGATAACATCATCATAGATAATGAAATTTAACTTTCTTTACTAGGCCAAGAAAACCCACTTTTCTAACATCCAAAGAGTAGTTACCTTATTGCACTAAAGTGCTCTAACCCAAAATAAAACACCAAAACTCTGCCTGCAGCCAGAGAACTGTGTGGGTTTTGCTCTATCAGTGCTGGAGGAGAAAATGCAGTTTTCCCTTTCTGATATTTAAAAATGTGGAACTCTTAGTATAATGAATGATGTTTCATTATTTGTAGTGATCAATTTATCAAGTAGGTAAAGGTCACCATAAAGATATGTCTATGCAGGAGATTTTGTGATGTGGGAGTGGTGGTATATGCATGACATATGTATCATGTATATGTGTGTGCATGTATGTCTATGTTGGAAGAAGCAACATTGAGAGGAAAAAGGGGAACAAATATATAGGTCCTTGCAGAAAATAAAATATTATGGAACCATAATACCAAAAAAATCAGAGAGGTGCTTTAGAATATTAGTATCAAACTCAAATAGAAACAGAAGAGGTCAAATACTTAATTAGAAAATCACAGACTAACATTATCTATTTTCTATTGTATTCTCCCATATTTTAATTAAGCATTTCCCAGTTATATTTTAATCTAGTTCCCTGTTATACCAGAAAGTTTTGCAGCCTGAGTTTGATACCTCTGTAAGTTTGGTACAACTTCATCTATTTATAGAGGATGATACCAGAGCATAGAAAAGGTTAACCAGTTTGCTCAAAGCCATACAGTTAGTAGTAGATCTGGCACTGAGTCTAGGTCCAATCCAAACCAATCCAACAAGCATGAATTAAGTGCCTACTATAAGCAAGGCATTGGGCTATAAAGCAATGGAAAAAGAATCCCTGCTTTCAAGAACCTTAAATTCTACTGCAGTAGGAAGATTTTTACTTCTTACTTCAGTGTTTTTCTACTACCAAGTAGAAATCAGGCTATGGGCCTAAAGACAACATTGTCTTTGGATTCCATAAATAATGTACCTCTATTGAAAAGGAAGATATCATGGGTTTTATGTCATTTTCTCCACTTCTTCAGGTAAAAATAAAAGAAATTTCGTGGTCATAGGTACAGAGGATTACAGTTTTAGAGCTGAAAGATAATCTAATCTCTCTTTTTACAAACGAACACTGAAAACTCAGAGATTAAATTAATAGCCCAGAGTCCTCTTGTTCACATATGAACTCAGGTCTACCTTACTCCAAGAATTATATTCTGTTCACTACACCAGGCTAAAAATGTGATGTGACAAGGTGATGTGATCAAGTGAATGTGAGATTATTTCTACATGTGTGAGCCTTTCCTATACACACACACACACACACACACACACACACACACACACTCCTATGTTACAGCATATCTGGATACATATTTGGGAAGAAAGTCCTGTATCTTTGCATCTGCTCTGACTTGGAGGACAGGATTTGTCCAGTATTCCATGGTTCCTCTGGTCATGTGGGCTGACTTGGCATCTCTCTGTCATTATTGACTTGGCTTTATTTGCTTCTAAAGCCAGTTGGGGAGACCAGCAGTTCATTCCTTAGCATGATGAAGGGGAAAGAAGTCATCAGCAAACATTAGAGGCAGCAGGGCAGGGGAAGCAATGTTTGCTGAAGGAGGGGAGGACTAGCTTTGTGCATTTTTCAAAGGTTTTCTTAGCCTCTTACTCAGCAGTTCTGGAAAAGCAGAGACTGAACAAGTGAAATAATGATGCTGAAAATGATGAGCTTGAAGGTTATGCTCACTTTCATTTCAAACACCTCGGTCCCTTTCCCTACCCTCCTCACTAGGTACTTCTCTTCCTGACTGGCCATAAGGGAATGGGAGAATATAGCACAGAGGTGCACCATCACTGGCCAGAACAGAGCATAGTAATGGGATATTGCTCAAAATCTCTGCAGGAGCAAGGATCCTACCTAATGCTGTTGCATCTATAATGTTGAGTGTTGAGTGCAGCATCCTCCTTCCCCATCACCTACACACATACACACAATGCATGTAGAGTTGACTGTTTAAAAATAAGAAAGAAAAATCCAATTTAAATCCACAACCCCGGAGGGAAAAACTGAAATGCTGGGGGGAGAGGGGAGGAGGAAATGAAGGATCCAGCATAGCACAGAAAAAAAACAACCCTGAACTAAAGAGTCAGAAGAATTTTTGCATTCTTTTTGTTATCAAGGGACAAATTCTTATCTCAAGTTCTAATGTGTATTAATTGTGAATTAATAGTTCACTTTCCTTGGACTCAGTTTCTTGGATTCATTATCTGAAGTGTTGAGATAAGATGATCTCTTAGATTGTTTCCAGCTCTAAAATTCTATAATCTTGACCTAACTTCTGCCAAGATTTCATTCCTAAGCTAAGTTTCTCAAGTGGTATGGCTCTTAACTTCTTTGAAAAGTGACTAATTGCATCTTGAGAGCTCTTGAGATTCCTGGCTACCATGTTGAGCTCTGTGGCTTTTTGGCCACTACATGTAGCAATAAGAAGTGGGATTCTTCAGTCTTAAGTCATGGCAAGTCAAGGCAGAGGGGTTTTTGTGGTTTAATGGATTGGATTGTTGAGTTAGTTCAAAGCTTGATCAGACTACTAACCAATCTTAAACTCAGTTTCTCTGTCTGTAAAATGTAAGGGTTTGTTTGAATGACATAAAAGATCTCTTCCAGGTCTAAATCTGTGATCCTGTGAAAGAAGCAGGAGATAATTATAAATTCCAGGCTGGCTCCCTGGAGACCTCAGGATCGTCCAGAGTCAGGATAAGCAAAAATCCTTGGTCTTTAGGGGGAGAAGTGAAGGAGATGGACAATATTGCCAGGAGTTTTTGCCAAGGATCCCTCCTTGAATCTCCACACTTTTCTCCTCCTAGTCCTGAGGCCAAGTGAAGTTCTCTTGCCTCTCACACTCCATCCTCTAATCCTTACCTACAATTAACCCCAAACAACTGAGCCAGCATTAACTGTGAGAAGAGAAATTCCAAACATATGCTAATAGTTATTGTCCAGTAGGTAATTAGCCTCTGTTGTCTGATTCAAACGCACCTTTTAAAAGTTTCAGCCCTTTACAGATAATCCCAGTACTATGGTAAATTCCTCTAAGGTTATTGAAAACATCAGGGATTTTTTTTAAAGCTTTTTATTTTTCAAAACATATGTGTGGACAATTCTTCAACATTAGCCTTCGCAAAACCTTGTGTTCCTCCCCTAGATGGCAAGTAGTCCAATATAAAAGCATCAGGTTCTTGATATTTCCTTTTGGTGAATGGAAAAGCAGGATAAGGATGGAGACAGGATAGAATTAGCCTGTCAGAGAGAGAAATGGTCACATAGTGATAGAGAAAGCAAGGACATCCTAATGTGGAGAGGAAAAAAAGAAAGTGAGAAATGATAAATTTAGCCAAATGGTAGAAGGAAAGGGAGACTAAATATATACTTACATTGATCACTTGCAAAAGGCGCATGCAGATTCATGCAAATGTGTATGCAGATTAGATTTATCCATTGGAGTCTTGACAAGGGATCAGTATGGCCCCTAGGAGTGTCAAAGACAATGATCTATATGACCAGATGAGCTTAGGAAATACTGACCTGACTGGCTTTTGACAAAATGGGGAAATCTGACTGCAGTGAATTCCCTAAAGATATGACTGCATGATCCTAAGGAAAAGGATATCTTTCCTACTGGAGATACATGAAGCTCATAAAAGGAAAGATATGACTGCATGATCCTAAGGAAAAGGATGTGTTTCCTACTGGAGATACATGAAGCTCATAAAAGGATTCACTTAACCAGGTTGATAAGCATAGAATTCCCACACCTCAATCACATAATGGTATAACAAGATAGGTCATTTTTGGCAGCACGGTTTACTGGAAATAACACTGGATAGAAATTATAAGGACACATCAACAAACCTCTGCCAACCTTAAAAAGTCGTGATACATGAATGTCCATATTTTCTGTAAGGAAAATAATTTTTATATATCAAAACATTATATTGATGCAGCCTGGCAGAACAAGCCTTTTTCAAAGGATTCCCCGATATATATTTTTATTTTATTTTATTTTTATTTTTTTGCTAAGGCAATTGGGGTTAAGTGACTTGCCCAGGGTCACACAGATAGGAAGTGTGAAGTATCTGATGCCAGATTTGAACTCGGGTCCTCCTGATTTCAGGACTGGTGCTCTATTCACTGCACCACCTAGCTGCCCCTAATATATGTTTTTAAATAACAAGAGAAATGACATGTATGGCTGTCCCATGATGGGGAGTAATAGATAATAAGGCTGGAAAGATGATCTTCCTGGACTATTTCATTTCTACTTCTTTAGCAGAGAATAAGCCTCTAAGAACTTTGCTTTATAGTGGACCTAAAAATATTCCCCATGAAAAATCTACATTTGGTTTGCAGGGCCTGACATCCTCATTATCTCTTGCTGTGTGTGTGTAGGGGGGCCCTGGAACTAAAATCACCTCCTGTTAGAATTAGCAGTTTGGAACACTATATATACATAATTATATGTGTGTGTTTGTATATATATATATATATATATATACATGCCTAATATATTATATTTATTAATGTATAATATATTATGTATTATATAATTATACATAATACAATATATTACATTATATATAATACTATATATATATATGTATGTGTGTGTGTGTGTGTGTGTGTGTGTGTATTTAATGACATCAGCAATGTAAACAGAAGAGCAACCATAGAGGAATCAAAAATAAATGTTGTGAAATGTCAAATCTTCCTATCTGCTTTCAGAGGAGGGGACAGGGAGAAATCCATGGTTGTGGAATATTGCATAAAACATATTTTTCATATATATTTGAGTGACTGCTGATTTTATTTTCTTCTTTTTTAAAAAAATCTCTGTTATAAGGGATGCTTCTTTCAAAGAGTAGAAGAAAGGTTCAGCAGATTGTTTAGATGATATAAAATAAAAAAGTCAATAAATTATATCTATCTATCTATATATATCTATATATATATATACACAATGTGTGTGTATGTGTGTAATAGCTTGGAAAGCACTTACGCAATCACCTAATAAAATGCTTTTCTCTTTAATTGAGAAAAACAAGGCCTAGAGACATTATCACAAACAGTGCCAATCCCTACATTAGAACATAGGTCTCCTGCTTCCCTAGAGGGGTTTAATGAATAAACCAGGAAAAGATAATGATAAATGCTGGAGGGAATGTGAGAAAACAGGGACACTGATGCATAGTTGGTGGAGTTGTGAAATGATCTAACCATTCTGGAGAGCAATTTGGAACTTTGCCCAAAGGGCTATCAAACTGTGCAAACCCTTTGATCCAGTGCTGTTTCTAGTGCATCTGTATCCCAAAGAGATCATAAAAAAGGGAAAAGGACACACACTTGCAAACATGTTTATAGCAGCCCTTTTTGTGGTAGCAAAGAATTGGAAAATGAGAAGATGCCCATCAGTTGGGGAATGGCTGAACAAGTTGTGGTACAAGAAGGTAATTGAATATTATTGTTCTATAAAAAATGATGAAGAAGTGGATTATAAAAAGGCCTGGAAAGATTTATATGAACTGATGCTGAACAAAACAAGCAGAAACAGGAATACATTGTACACAATAACAACAAGAATGTGCCATGATCAACTATGAAAGGCTTGGTTCTTTTCTTGGGTTCAGGGATCCAAAGCAATCCCAATAGACTCTAGACAGGAAATGCCATCTGCATCCAGAAAAAAGAACTAAGGAGACTGAATGTAAATTAACACACACTATGTCCACTTCTTTTTTCTATTTATTTTTCTCTCTCCCATGGTTTTTCCCTTTTGCTTTAATTTTTCTCTCCCAACAGGATTCATAAAGAAATGTGTGTTAAAAAAATTTTTAAGGAAGTAATACTGGCTTTGCAGCCAGGGAACCAGTTCTTCCCATTACAGCATCCCTTTCAACTTTCTAGAGGATGGACTTCTTCTAGAAAGGCTCCCTTCTTCTATTTTCTCTCCTCTTTCTCTCCCTTCCATCTCACATTGGCAATGCTGGAGTTTTTCTGCTGCCTCTCCACATCTCTGTAACATTTCCTGACTGTCCCTAGTGGCCTGGACTACTGAGAGGATCCTGCCTGCATTGTAGGAACAGACTGTTTTACACATAACATCAAAAGATATCGCTGTTGTAAACAATATATTTTTTAATAAAATCCCAGGGTTTTGCAACCCGGCTCTTTGTTTGTCTGTCTTAATTTCATTGGACGACTGATAATCGAAGGCAGTGATAGCAAAGGGATAATAGCGAAAAGAAATTCCTGATCTTTGTGTAAAGGATTCTGAGATTAGGGGATGCTTAGAGGCCCCAAATTGGCGGTAGAGAAAACCTGGCTAGGTCTGGGGAGAGAAAAACAGAGGGATCATTTAAAAAATTATTGAAAAATTTGGTTCCAGCTTGGTAGAAGAGCATCTGAACTTGTGCTTTGAGATGGGGGCTGTGTCCTCTCATGTGTCATTACCACAGTGGGTGGGCTGGGTGTTCTGGGAAGCAACAAGAAGCATGCTCACAACTGTTTATTACTGAAACAGAATAAAATGCTATTTAAAGGCAATCAGTTGGAATTACTTTCAATACATAAATATTGTGGGAAATGATTAGTACATTTTAATTACTTTGCTAACATTGATAACAATCTTTTGCATGCAGTGGCTTCTGCACCGAGCTCCTAAGGCAGTACCATTGCTTTTCCCAACAGCCCCACCTCCCTCTCCTACTCTTGCCTTCTTATTGTCTTCCTTGTCTCTCTGGCCCTGCACCTCATATGCCACAGCAAAACAACTATCATCTATTGCCTTGGCAAATTTGAAAGCTGAGTGTAGAAAGGGAAGGGACATGTCCCAACATCCACAAACAGCTCCAGGAATAGGCATCAGGACTTCTGCCTTAACATCACCCAAACTCAGCACACACATTTTTGCCAAGTCTTTAATTTTTAAAATCTTGCTTTGACCCAAGACCTCTCCAACTGTGCTAAGGGCAAGCACTACTCCGAATCTGAAAATCTTTGTAGGATTTTTCTATCTCAGGTATCCCTTCACTTATATCAAACTAGAAAAAAACTGGACTTATCTATATTCTTGGTGTTAGTGAAGATTAAAAATGGATAGGTAGATGATGAGATGAATGAATAGATGGATGAGTAAATTAAAAATGTATCAATGAATAAATAAATAAATGCATCTATAGGTAGATGGATGAGTGAAGGATAGACCAATGAATCAATAGAAAAATAGATGACCAAAAGAATGAATAGCTGAATGAATAAACAAACAAATGAGTCTTCACATAAAGTTTTAGTCCCAGTTGCTATAATTACCTTTACATGGGATAGATAATCTTTCACAAAAGCACTTTGACATTTATTAACTCAATAAGCTGAGCACAAATACTCAGGAGCAAGAAAGAACAGATCAAGCACATGTATACTCAATATGCCACATTACTCAGCAAACAAATTAATTACTATCAATTATTTGGGAAGAATTAACCAGGTCTTTCACTTTTGTTAAGTGCTTGAATGATTCATTTGCTAAACTGTGTAGTTCATCTCAGTTCCTTCTCTCTTCTTAACTTGATTGACAAGCTATGGAGCAAGATTCTTGCTTGCTGGATGAGATCAAAAGGGGGTGTTGATTTATTCTTAAAGGGAATTTAGGTCTTTGCTGGTAGGTGACTGACTTTGGGGGCAGCATCTGATAAATGAAGTCAAAAGTTGTCAATAGAAAATCAGACTATGTAGAAATCCATCAAAATCCCTCTTCTCCTCTGCAGATTTCAATCGAACCATCCCAAAGAGATCACTAGGCAATGAGATGACACAACTCCCAATTTCCCTTTTCCAATTGTTAACTAGTTTCTTAGGACAATCAGCCCATGATTGACTCTTAATTAAATCATGTGTACTACAATTGGGACCAATATTTTTTGTGTGAAACTTACTAGTGATATCGAACAATTGTTCATACTTTTTTTTTTTAATTTGAAGATGACACAAAATTGAGGAGAACTAATACATTGGAAAACAGGATCAGGATTTACAATGATTTTACTGGGCTAAACAATGGTTCCCAGGATCACCAATTTTTTTTTAATGTTAAAAGGACTTCAGTGGCCAATTTAGTCCAACTCCCACTTGAAAAGAATCTTCACTAGAATGTATAAATTATCCAGTTTCTTCCTGAAGAGCTGTGGTGAGAGAAAACATCCTGACCTAAAATAATCCATCCTACCTTAAGACAGCTATTATTGTTAGGAAGTTTTCCTTGATCTCTACTTTTTTTTTCTTTTATAACCTGCCCTCACCCCCCAATTCTGTCTTTTGGGGCCATATAGAACAAGTTTTAATCTCTTCTCCTTTCAAATACTAGAAGATAATGACCATGATCTTTCTCTCTAAATCCTCTCTTCTCTAGAATAAATATTCCCACTTTCTTCAGATGATCTTCATATTTCATGGACTCAAGTACTTTTCCTTTCTATTTGTCCTTTTCTAAATGCTTTACTAATAACCTTTAGAAATTATGGCACAAAAGATTAAACTTAAACTGGTCTGAAAATTCTCTTTCTCTCAACACGGATCACTTAGGTTTTTTTTTTTTTTTTTTTTTTTTTTTTTTTTTTTTTGTTTGATTGTGTTTTTGTTGTTGTTGTTGTTGTTGTTGTTGTTGTTGTTGTTGTTGTTGTTGTTTTTGGCTACCACATTGCATTTGCTCAGTGATTTTGAGTTTATATCCATCAAAATTCTCGGTTTTTCTTTCTGAAAACTGCTCATTTTTCCATCTCAATGTTACATTAAAAAAAAACTGATTTTTTGAACCCAATTGTAAGAATTTGCATTTACCCATATTGAATTTTATCTCATTAGAGTCAACCTGATGCTCTAGCTTGTCAAGATTTCTCTGCCTTTCATTGCGACAGCTATCACTCCTAGCTTTACCAGCTCTAAACTGGAGGAACATTTCATCTAAGTCTTTATCAAAAGATAAAAATGTTAAGTAGAACAAGCCCAATTAAAGAGACTTTCCATCAGAGACTTCAACTCTGAGATTTAATCTAAGACAAAGAAGGATGAAAGGTTATATTTAGGTTAAAGAAAGCAACTATACAAATATGTAGGAAATCAGTTATGGAGGAAAAAGTCCTGAAGATTTTAGTTGTGCACAGTCTTTATATGAGCCAACAATGAAATATGGTTGCGAGAAAACCACTAATGCAAATTCAGAATTTGTTGTTATAATCCATGCTGTGAGTAAAGAATATGGAGATGATCCTACTATATAGATTGCATCGGAGATACTGTATCTCAGTTCCAGATACCACATTTCAAGATGCAGACTGGCAAACCAAAAATATTTAATAATCTGGAAATCACTTTGTATAAAAAATGCTTGAAGGTTGATTACAGGCCTGAAGACTTACATGAACTGATTCTAAATGAAGTGAATAGTACCAAAAGAAAAATTGTACACAGCAACAAAAAGATTATATAATGATCAATTCTGATGGACTCGGCTCTTTTCAGCAATGAGGTATTCAGACCAATTTCAATAGACTTGTGATGGAGAGAACCATCTGCATCTAGAGAGAGAACTGTGGGGACTGGATCACTCTTTTTTGTTGCTGTTTGCTTGCTTTTTTCTTTCTCATTTTTCCCTTTTGATTTGATTTTTCTTCTGCAGCATGATAGATGAGGAAATATGTTCAACCTATATTAGATTACTGTCTAGTATCTTGCTCCCTCACAGATCTATTGGAATTGGTCTGAATCACCTCATTGTTGAAAAGAGCCAAGCCAGTCACAGTTGATCATCACATAACCTTGTTGTTGCTGTGTATGATGTTCTCTTGGTCCTATTCATTTCATTTAGAAACTTATATTGGATAAGCTATCTAGGTTGGAAGAAAGAGAGGGAAAATTTTGAAACACAAGGTTTTTCAAGGGTAGATGTTGAAAACAATCTTTGCATGTATTTTGAAAATAAAAAGCTATTGTTGTTTTAAAAGAGTGCTTGAAGGCACTGGAGACTTATATACCTGGACAACAGATCTCTCTTTGTTCCTATGAAAATTGTTTTCCTACTGTGTTTGTAGAGTTCCTGGCTCAGTCTACCCACGTACAATTAATATTTCTCCAACTGTTTAGATTTGTCTTTGTTCCTGTGAAAATTGTTTTGTAATTGTGTTCTTAGAGTTCCTGGGAGTGTCTTGTGGGTAAACTTTACACTGTCTGCAGTTCTTTTCAATAAAATTGTTCTCTATCTCTTCCTGCAGAGGCTTATTGGATATCTATAGAAATGATGATGTAGGTGGTAAGAAAGAGAGATATGAAAGCAGTCTTCAAATGTTAGAAGATGTATCTTATAGAGGATGGGATAAATTTATTCAGGAATGATTCGGAGAGAAGGATGAGGATAAAGAAAAAAAAGTTACAATGACAAAATTTATGCTCAATAAAAGAAAGGAGACAAGCATTTATTAAGTGTCTAGTATATGTCAAGCACTGTGCTAATGGTTCTACAAATGTTATTTCATTTGATTATCATAATGTCCCCATGAAATAGTGCTTATTGATACCCATTTTATAGCTGAGGAAATTGATGAAGACAGATTGCCCAGGATCACACAGCTAGTAAAATCTCTGTGTCCATCCTTGAGCTAAGGCCTTTCTGACTCCAGACCAGTGCTCAAATATGTTTGCCTATCATTCTAAAGACTAGAGACATTCACTTGAGCTAGTCTCCCTGGAAGAGTACAATCCTTGTGGTCAGTAGAAGATCCAAAGATAAAGATCCAAAATTTTATATGTTATTTTTGGAATATATGTCATATTTCCCTATTATATTTTGAGTACTAGAAGGATGGGGTGTGTATTGTATTTAATTACTGTCTTTCCCCTCATACTCTTATGCATAAAAAATGTTTAATAAAGGGTTGACCTCCTATCTTCTATAGACATATAAGGGATCTCTTACCTGCTATATAAGGACTCTCTTGTATGCCATCTCTGACTGACTGTCATCCAGACTCTATTTGAAAACTTCCAATGAGAGGGCACTCAGTTCTTCACCAGGCAGTCTGTTTCATTGTTGAACAGCTCCAACTGTCACTACAATGAGCCAAAATCCTTTTCCCTAAAACTTCTACAGTAAAAAGACCAGCCTTGGCATTTATTTCTACAAAGGCATATGCTGCTGATCTAGGTTTTTTCTTTTTCTTTTTCTTTTTCTTTTTTTTTTTTTTCTTTTCTTTCTTTTTTTTTTTTTTTTGAGCAAATGAAAGTTAGGTAAGAATACTAAATGGTGGAAAGCAGTCACATGTGCCTAGATCACTTATTCATTAATTTATGCCTAAGATTGTGAAATGGATAAACAGATTTCTTCTTTGTTTCCTCATTCCCTTACTCCCTTACTTCTTTGATCCATCTTTTTACACTAAATTTCATTCTTTTTCAAACAAAAAAGGTATTTATTTATCTTCCTCCATCTCCTCCAGCCAGTAAAAGAAGAAAAAGAAAAAGAAAACTTTCATCATAAATAATTTCCATCAAATAAAACAAATTCTCATATTGACCAAGCTTAAAAATGGGTTTCATTCTGCATATTTAATACATCACTTTTCTGTCAGAAAGTATGTACGGAATTGAGTAAATAGAACTAGTAGAACAATTTATACTATGACAACAACATTGTCAAAATAAATTAATGTTGAATCACTTAAGAATTTTGATTAACCAAATGATCCACTATGATTTGAGAGAGAAATTGAAGAAGAATGCTATCCTCATCACAACCAAATTGATTCCAGTGAAATAAAAACACCATGAAGGCATATCCAATTGAATACTGCAAAATCTCTCAGTGGATTGCTAAGAGTACCATGATGTATGTTCTGTGCCCATTAGTTTTCCCTAGAGAAAGAGGGTCCAATAGACACACATTGCTTGAGAATAAAGAGCTATCTCTGTTTTCTAAATTGGCCATTTTGGGTTTCCATAGAGGTTACTTTTGAACAAATAAGAAGAGTGCTGCATGGAATTTTGATTCTTTACTACATAAAAAGTATTCTTAGGACTCTGTTTAAAACAATAATTAGGGTTAAAGGAAAGGAATTAAATACTGATATCCCTGAAATTTAAAACTTTAAAAAAACACGTGTTTGTTCTTGTGTTTTCAACATATGGCTTAGTATGTTAAGGAGCTCCCCATTCACACCAGAGATTTGGGGTCACCAAAACCATACCCTTAATCAACAAGAGCAGTACAGCAATACTTCTCCTCACCCAGGTCCTAGTGCTACAACTTCTCATCCTTCTCCAAGTCAATCACTTCTACTCATAATAATCATACCATCTCCCACTGGACATAACCAAACTCAGAGGCAATCAGAAGCTCTAGCAAAGTTCCTTCTAATTGAGTGAATATACAAACTACTGCTGTCTTAGGAAACTGCCCTTCCCATTCTTTCCTGGGTGGGGGATTAGGGGATAAGTTCATATTGTAGCTAGCTACTCTGATCTATTAAAGATCTGGGAAGACAGATACATTGGAAGAGCAGGAAACTCCTGGAGAAGGCACAGTAAGCTGATTATAATAATTATTAATAATCATAGATATGGGGTACTTGAGAGTTTACACAGAATATTAACATTAATTTTGCTATTTGGTCATCATAACAACCCTGAGAGATACCATTTTCTTTGTTGTGCAGATGAATAGAAAGGAGCTTATTCAGGTTATGTGACTTGATCAGAGTCATGAATCTATCTGAGAGGAATTTAATACCAAGTATGTTTGTTTTTTACTCCCTGGCCACTGTTTTCCCTTTTTTCTCCTTCATTTTCTTTTATTAATTTTTTCAATGTCTTTTATTTTCATATCATAGCATTTCTGGATAATGCCACACCCAGCAAGAATTCCTTTATAACTATGAAAAACAACTTAGCGAAATCAATTGACATCACAACTAAATCTAACAGTATACCTACTCCTTATCCATAGTTGCCTATTTCTCTAAAGAAAGGAGGAAGGTATATTTCCTCATCTTTGCCAACAATGCTCATTATACTCATATAGCATCAGGCTTATAAAAGTATTCTTTTCATTTATACTTTTGGAGGCAGTGTCTATTGTTTTCTTGGTTTAGCTTAGTTTTAATTGCATTAGGTTATACAAATTCTTCCATGTTTTCATTAAAACGTAAGCTTTTTGAGGGCAAGAACACTCTTACTTTTGCATTTGCAACCCGAGTGCTTAACATAGTTTCTAATACATAACAACTTAGTAAATAGTTATTGATTTAATTTGAATTCATCATATTCATCTTACGTTCATATAACATAATTTTTTCATGGTTCTCCAATTAGAAGGTACCTACTTTATTTATGCATATACTTAGAGAGTGAGATAGACTCTGTCTTCAATCTTCTTAGAGACAGAATCCAGCAGCAATATTTTGGCATCAAAGGCTATGAAGTTTAGTTATTTTTTTCTTTAATTGTCACTTTATTTCTTTTTCAATAACACATAAACAAAAATGTTTAACATTCTTTTTTCTTTAATTTGAGTTCCAAATTCCCTTTCTTCTTTCTTGACAACGCAAGCACTTTGAAATAGGTTATAAATATAAAGTCATATGAAATATTTCCATATTAAGCCATGTTGTAAAAAAAAATCAGACTTCCTAAAAAGAAGAGTTACTTTTTTTTCCAAATATTTCTAAATTATTATTCAGAATGTTTGGACTAATTTATAGTTTTACCTTCCCATGCCTTGTAACATTAACCTTTTCCCCTCATATTTTGTCATTTTTGCTAATTTGTTGAAGGAGTGATATGAAAACCTGTTTCAATTTCTATTTATTGTTAGTGATCTGAGGTTATCTTTCATATGGTTATTAATAGAGAATCAGTTATTTACATTCTTTTTGATTATCCATTTATTGAGGAATGGTGTATATATCTGTAATATAATTCACTTGCATGTTATAGCATCACCTCCCTGACTTCATGGTCCTCTTTGAGAATGAAGGACAAACAACAACAACCTCTGTGAATAAATCAGGCCTGGGATTGATCATTTGGAAGACTCCCCCTTCCTTCCCTCCCTCTTTCCCTCCCTCTTTCCCTTTTCCCTCCCTTTTCTCTCCTTCCTTCCTTCCTTCCTTTCTTCCTTTCCTTCCTTCCTTCCTTCCTTTCCTTCCTTTCCTTCCTTCCTTCCTTCCTTCCTTCCTTCCTTCCTTCCTTCCTTCCTTCCTTCCTTCCTTCCTTCCCTTCTTTTCCTTCCTTCCTTCCTTCCTTCCTTCCTTCCTTCCTTCCTTCCTTCCTTCCTTCCTTCCTTCCTTCCTTCCTTCCTTCCTTCCTTCCTTCCTTCCTTCCTTCCTTCCTTCCTTCCTTCCTTCCTTCCTTCCTTCTTTCCTTCCTTCCTTCCTTCCTTTCCTTTTCTTCCCCTCCCCTCATCTTCAACCCTTCTCTTCCCCTCCCCTCTTCTCTCCTCCCCTTCCTTTCCTTTCTTCTCCCTTCCCTGTGCATATAGAGTACATGCTCTTAAAAACATTTTTTTTCTTTGAACCCTCCCAAGATATCTTGGGTTTGCTGACTAGATTTCTTTCTTAAAGAACAGGTCTCAAACCAAAATCAATCTGATTCTAATTAGCCACCAACAGATCCTAGGCCAAGCCCCATTTGGTCATTGTTTGGATCCTGATTTCTGTTTTGGCCAGAAACCCTGAGGGTCTTCCCCTCCCAGATTCTTTCTCCTTTCTCCACCTAGCCTTAATCACTCAATGGCTGCTTGCTAGGTCAAACTGAGACTTGTTGAAGATTTTACCTTAAAAAAGACTATGAATGAATGAAGGACAAACAACAAAGGTACACACACACACACACACACCATTGATGAATGGTCAAAAAAAGATATAAATAACTGATTTTTATCACTAACCATATAAAATGGCCTCAAATCACTAACAATAAATATAAATTGAAAGGTTTTGCAAACACATGCAAATATATATATATATAAATACAGACATATATACATATATATTATATGTGTTTATTTGTGTGTGTATATATAGATATAAATACATAGGGTAGATATAAATATAGATATGATACCAGACTCTGAGGTCCTTTCTAAAACCAAATTCCCAAGCATTCAAACTCTGCTGCAGAGAGTAAAACTCTAGCGATCTGGCCACTTGTTCGAATGCCAAATGTATGATTGCCAAAAAGATTATTTTATGGAGAACTCAAACAGGGCAAGGGCTCACAAGATGGTCAGAAAAAGTGATACAAGGACACTCTCAAGGTCTCTCTTAAGAACTTTAGAATTGATTTTATGACATGGGAGATACTGACACAGGACCCCCAGCATGGCGTGCCCTCATCAGAGAAGATGCTGTGATCTGTGAGCAAAGAAGAATTGAATTAGCTCAGAAAAAATGCAAGATGTGCAAAGTTAGAGAAGCCGTCCCAAATGTTCATAGAAACTATTTGTGCTTGACCTGTAGAAGAGTATTCTGATATGTATATATATAGATAGAGACAGATATACACACATAGTGATACATAAACACACATATATGTGTGTGTGTCTCTGTGTGTCTCTGTTCGTTTATATACATGAATGTGATCATTTGATTTCCTGTTCTGGAGGTTTTTTCCCCCCTCATGCTACCACTTTGATTTATAGACATAGAGGGTGATGGCAGATGGAAATCATAGGAGTTCAATATGCTTAACACCCCTTCTTTCCCAGACAAGTTTATTGCTATAACATATTTCTTCAACAGGAGGACAAATCAGGAGCAATAAGGACAAAGCCCAATTGGGGAAAGAGGCTAGTTTTCAAGTTCCAAAAGCTCTAGAAACAGTAGCCCCATCTTTTATCTCCCTATCCTCTTCTCACTAAGAAAAAAAAAAGTTATTCAGATTCATTGGCCAAGCCTATCAATCTCTCTGGGATTTGATAAGAGCTTTCCTTTGGGAAGACTTATCCTTGATGGAATTACACAATAAGGATGCTGTTGAAGTTCAGATGGAAAGATGGTTTGTGGCATCCAAGAACCTTCGTTTAAATGTTACCCCTGATACTTACTTACTGTGTGACTAGAGGGTAAATTTAGAGCTGAAAAGGAAACTGGAGGATTACCATACCCCCTGCCACCATTTAATAAATTAAGAAACAGTATTAGAGAGCCCCAAGGTCACATAGTAATAAAGGTCTTGGACAAGTCTTTTAAGCCGAATCAGTTTATTTAAAGTATCTTTACTAGATATTCTAAGATCCCTCCCAATTCTAAGTCTACAATCCTATGTATTTCCTAATCATACCTTGACTAATTGCCAAGCAGCTCCCATATAAGCCCCTATTCTAATCCTGTCCTTCAGCGCTCCCTTTCTGACTTCAAGATCCTGTCTTCAATCAGAAGGACGAAGGTACTGGCCTTGGTGGTCTCCCCAATTCCTCTATTAATTGACAAAGTTCTGCACTGTTGGAGGCTGATGTAGCTAACAAAAAGATTAGCATTTTTAGCAGGGGAGATGTAGGGAGAGATACTTTATTATTTTTTTTAGAACAAAATGTGTTTTTTGAGGCAGATGAAAGGAAGCCCAAGGAGATGTGCATTTGACTCCCCAACATGTTTCTTCAAGCCTCCCTCAGCAGTACTTAAAGGTGTTTCTAGTGGAAGACTTTATGAATACAAAATGAACTGAGTGCCTTGTGCCTCTTCCAGAAGAAAGGGAAAACTTATCTTTTATATACAATATTTCCTTTATGGCTGATGCTGCGCATCCTGCCCTCGTGCTGTCAGCACCACTTCAAATGCCAGGCTGACCTTCCCAAGGTCACAGCTCTGCTTAGCAGTCACCCTCTCAGGGACCAGCTGAAAAACTAAGAGTGCCCAAGCTCTGTCTTTTGCCTCTCCTCACTCAACTCAAAGGCCTTGCCCCAGGGCGCTGGGTACCTGTAGTTCCCAGCAGTCTAGCAGAATTGGTTGTAGCACAAAGAAGAAATTTCCTGTTCCTACAGAGCAGAAACCCAAAGCATTCTTGTCTCTAACTAACAACCCTTAGATTTCTTTATTATTTTTAAAGCATCATAGTTAGGGATTTAAATGAAGAAACTAAATGGTAAATGAAAATTGAATGTTTATAATCTCAACATCAGATACATACATATATATATATATATATATATATATATATATATATATACATATATATATATATATATATATATATATATATATATATATATTTATTTATTTATTTTTGCCCTCAACCCTAATTCATCTCTCTTCTTGGTACAATAAAGATAGGAATGTGAGATATTTTGGTTTTAATTCCTTTTCTGTAGTTAGTTCCGTGGTTGTGGGCATGTCAAGTCACCTCACTGATTCTAGTCATATTTGTAAAATGAGGATGCTAATATATACACTGTCTATCTTGAAGGGTCATTGAGACCATTAATTTATAAACTTAAAGCAATAAACAAAAGAGTTACTATCATGACTGCTATATACTAAACTTACTAATTTGGTCTTGTCCCTGCCCATATCACCCTTTTCTGCCTAGGACTGTCATCTTCTATCAAGAAGAAACAGAGTTTGCGTAGTTTCCTTTACATATTATACAAATAGCCACTTAAAAATTCACTTTTTATTCCTGTATTGCTGACAAAATCATGGCATTCTGGAATCCTTTAGTGAGAAAAAATCATAAGTAGGCAAATGCCACTTTCTCCATAAAGTGATTCCTTCCTCATTTCATCTCATTTAACTTTATGCTAATCATGTACTTATGATATTCTAATTTGTTCTATATTTATCTGTGTTCCTATTTTATTTTCTGCTACTGGATTATAAGCTCTTTGAGGACAGGGACAATATCATAATTATTTTTGTACCTTCCCACTCACCTCCATCAACTCATTTCATCAATATATTCATTGCATCAATATATTGATTAATTAAATGTAATTCTTTACCAGTGGACAGACAGTTTGTAGCTAAAATATCCCAAATAAAGTGCCATCAGACATCTAAATAAATATATCTTGTATGGGCAATTCACAACCTCTTCTTGAAGAACTCTAATTGTTAAGAAGTTATTCCTTTTATTCAACCTCGATATCCTTCCTTGTAATCTGATCGGTCCTGGTTCTCCCTTCTGGAGTCACACAGAATAAATTTAATCTCTTTCCCACATAACATCCCTTCATGCTTCAATAGGAATAAGATTTCTCATATGGTAATCACCTTGGAAATGCAAATAGCTGTAGGGTGCAATGCAGCCTTTGGGTAGGGCCTGCACACTATTATTGCCAAAGCCTTTTTGCAGAAGAATCCAGTATTTAGCTGGATATGGAAAATCTTTCGAGAGATTAGAGATAGTTGAGGAAATCAGAAGGCACTAAGGAAAATGGTAATATCCTCATTTTCTCCCAAACTAATCCTTGCTGGGGCAAGAAGTAAAGGAATAGAGGCTGGCTTTCCCTTCCCCTTGAGGCAGGAGAGGGCATTACTAGCAGCCCTTAGCTAATGAAAAACTTAAAAGATTCCTCTGCAGTTGACTGAAAACTGAGTGACATGGTGATTAATAATTGCCTTTTAGTTTGAGAAAGGCTTAGAAATGTCCATTAAGAGAGGTATTGAGGCATTATATATCAATCCTAAACATTCCCTTTTAAACTCAAATGGAATAACTAACTGTTGCATAATTCAATGGGGCTAGGGGTAGAAAAAGCTGGGGATCTCTCTCACTTTCCAAGTAACCAGTGAATAAACACCATCCACGAAACTATTAAGTTAATTTAAAATCCTGACAATTTAGCATGACTCCAGCAAGATAAGAACCATTTATTAAAAGGCACAGTTCATTAACCCAAATGCTATTGGCATATTTGCTTAAAGAGAAAGGAAAAGGGCCCAAATCTTACCCAGGAGTCTTTTTTCTTTTCCTTGGAGACAGCAAAATGGAACCTGGATCTCTATTTCTGAAACAGGAAATAATTCCATTCCAACCCATTTCTATGCATTTTGGGCTATAGAATCATACCATCGTGAAAATGATTGAAGTTACAGAATCATAGGGTTTGAGATCTAAAGTTAAAAAAGGGCTCTCTAAGTCTATTTAATCTAACCTTTTCATTTTACAAGTGAGAAACTGAGACATTAAAGTGACTTATCCAGACTTGGGTAGGGCCTGCAATCAATAAATCTCTGAAGCAGTATTTGAACCCAGATTTTCCTGATTCCATTGCAACACTGTTTCCATGATGCTATGTTTCCTCTCACCCTCTGAATCTCATATTTTGATTCATCTGTCAGCAGTCAATCAACAAACATTCATTAAGGGACTAGCCCATTGAGATCTCTGGTATTTTTAATTCTGCTATTCCACATATTATTTATCTCTCCAAGAGTCATTCAATTATCAAATTTTATAAGGCTCTATACCTGTCAAGTCACAGATAAAAATCATCTTTTCTCATTCCTTCACCCTCTCAAATCCAATCAATTCCTAAGTGATAATAATGTTTTTATTGTACCTTCACAGCACATCTCTGTTATCCCCTTTCTTTATTCACCTGACCACTCTCTTACTTTGTAACCTCATCATCACTAACCTGGATTATTAAGAATAGCCTTTGAATATATCTTCCTACATATGATCTCTCCTTACTTCAAGTTACTCTTCATGTAGCTGCCAAAAGAATCTTCCTAAGGCATGGCCCTAACTTTAAAACTTTTATTGGCTCCCTATTGCCTTAAAATTAAAACAAAGAAAGAAAAAAAAACTCCTTAATCTATCATTTAAAACATGTTTCTTCTTTCACTTACACTTCTAGACTTATTTTATATCATTCCTCTTTAAATTTGCTATATTCCAGCCAAACTACCATGTTCTAACAGCTTAGTATGCCCTTTACCGCTTCCATACATTCTATAGGTCAACTCTGATTCTGAAATTGACTTACCTTGTTTCTCATTTTCAGGTTCCTTTTTTCTGTTCAAGATTCAGCTCAGATGCTATCTTTTCTTAGAATCCTGTTCCTCCCCTCTTCTCAAATATTCCTAGTGCGTTCTGATTGATAGCTCCTGTTCCTTCTTCACTCCCCACCTTGCATTATATTTATTTCTCTATATGTCCTTACCCCACAATTTCCTGCTTCCATTAGGAAGCTCCCTGAGGACAAGAACTATTTCACTTTTTGTCTATAAATCCTCTGTGCCTAGAACAAGGATAGATGCTTAATTGAAATTTCAGCATGACATAGCTAAGGACAGAATCCCATGACACTTCATTATAGACCTCCTAGCAGGTTGATGGAGTTCTTTTAAGCTATATTCTGGCTTTGTCTAATTAACTAGTACTATACCATCCAAACTATCAGCATCTTATTCCATGCAGCTATATAAACACAATGATATACATACACATATATGTGTATATATCTGCTCATGACACACCTTTATGTTTAACCTACATTATTAACATTTTCTCGAGTCTAGACTCAACAAAGCAAGTAAAGCCCTGATTTGTAGTATTGCTAATTTCTGAGGTATAATGAGTTCCTCCATTCCCCTGGGTAAAAATAGCCCGAAATCCCCACACTACAATAATAACTGATTTTCAGAGAACATCTAAATGTACAGAATAATTCAGAGTAAAGTGAGTCAAACTAGAGAATAATTTGTACATGGACAATACCATTGTAAAGACAACTTTAAAAATTTAAGAATTCTGATTAATACAATGACCAGACAAGATGTCAGAGGATCAGTGATAAAGACTACTGCCCAGATCTTAGAGAAATGAGACCTACATTTCTGAACACAGTCAATATGGGAATTTGTTTTTCTTTGACTATGTATATTGATTGAAGACACTCCAGTGTCTGTGCCAAGAAAACTCCAATTGGGATCACTAAGAATCAGCCATGACTGAAAAACAATTGGCCAAAAACAACAAATAGAATGAGAAGAACAAACAGGTACGTGATAATTATAGTGATACAAATAGGAAAAAAATTAAAATAAAAATGACTTAATAATTTATTACCAAGAAGCCCAGAAGGAGAACTGAAAAAATATACCTCCTTTTCTTTGTAGATATGAGAGACTATGTGTATAGAATACTTCATACATTGCCAGACTCAGTTAAAGTGCTGTTGGTTTAGATGGATTGCTTTTTTTGGTCTTTTTCATTCTTTGTTTTATGGAATGATTCTTTGGAGAGGAAGATTGGGATATAATCAGAAATAAAGGTCACATAAAAACAAAAGATATTTAATTTTTTTAAAAATGTAACCACAAAGAAATAATCATGGACAGCAAAGTTTTATAGCAAGGGGAAATAAGAACACTAACTATATGAAAGTAGAGGTTTAAAAAAAGAGAATGATCCAGATGTTCATGTAGACATTCAATTGTCAAAAATGACTTGAGCCCAATAAGAGTCTAAAAAGGAAATAAGAAAATGAACAGGGATTATTTGTCTCAAGTTGTAAAACACCCGGCATAATTCATAACAGACCAGCAATATGCAGAAGGGATGATGTGTTTTTACTTTATTACTCATTTCCATAAGAATATAACACAACTCTATAGAACTTTAGAGTTAGAAAATGCTTTGCTCACATCTTCTCTAAGATATATAGGGTGAACTTTTCATCTCCACCTGAAGTGACTCCTAATCTGTGGTTTTTCCCCTGACCATGTAAGGAGCAAAGCTTTCCCATAAGTACAGCATACGCACCTCACAAAACAGTAGTGTTGATGTCTTCAATTATGATGGATCAAGAAGAATAAGAATTGTAACATTTTTGTCTCTGTATCCCTAAGCATCTAACACACAATCAGTAGTTTAATAAATGTTTATTAATTGATAGATTGGCTGACAGATTAGAAGTCGATGAAGGACTCCATCTCCCAAATCTTTCCCAATTAAAATAATTATTTTACTGTTACAATCTCAAGGCAAAGAAAAATTAGTAATACATATACAAATTAAAGAGAATATCTAAAATAGTAGAAACATCCATTCTCTATTCCCTATTCTATTTTTGAAGAGAATTTTAGAAATCTGTGTTACTGAGCAATATTAAATGAACATTGGAATTTTTCCTATTTTTAATCTTTTTTTGGGGGGTTAGGCTTAGCAATGGCATAGCTACATCAAACAACACATTCTGTTTACTAATTTTTAGGTTGATAATTCCAAGTTATACCTGTTAAAGACTTTAGCTTAAAAAAGCCAAAGTCTCCCACTGCATCCATGACAGATAGTCCTGTTCTCTAACAAATAGTCCTGATCCATATCTGGCCACTGAACCCACATGGCTCTGGAGGTGAAAGTGAGTCAGGTGACCTTGCACAGTCCTCCCTCACTTAAGTGCAATTAATTTTCTGTTATAGCTTCATCTTTCTGATGTCCTGTTTGTCTTTAAGAACAAAGGAAAAATAGCCATCACAACAGCAACAACTTTGCATAATGATTATACCCATTCACAGGTGTGCCATCAGTGTGCTGTTGTCCCACAACCCCTCCAACATGTGTCAAAGGTTTGAAGTGGAAAATTAGAACTCTTAATTCAAATTTCTCTAATTAGTAGTTGGGGCACAGTGGATAGAGTACCAGGCCTGGAGTCAGAAAGACATCTTCCTGAATTCCAATCTAGCCTCACATGCTTATTATCTGTGTGAGACCCTGAGCAAGAAGGTAGCTAGAGACAATCTGACTTTCAGCACACTTAGTTGTGCCTAAAAACCTCTTAAGTCTTTGTGCAAGTTTTTTTTTTCTTCCTAAGATGCAAATAAGCAATCTGGGGTTCTGCTGTGTGGATATTTGGAAGTGTGCATGGCCAAAAAAATGAATTTAGAAAATCCAGGATGCTTTATCAGTCCTCACAGGCCATTCCCTGACAGGAAAACCAGACAGCCTAGAGGCAGAAGTGATTTCCCCTTTTTACAGTTTTAACTAAAAGGAGCATTATAGAGGTGAATTAACATTTAAAAAGAATGTAAAAACTCAGAACTGTTCTAATGATGATTAATGGAGAGCTATAAGGGGGCCATGACCTGCTAGTGTCATTAAATGGATTGGCAGGTTTCTGAGCATTAATTATAAATAGCCACAGGAGTTCTCCTACTTAAGTGAATGATGATAAATCTGAGTCTCTGAGAGAAAAGAAAAAAAGAAAGAAAGAAAAGAAAAGGGGGTGAAAAAGTTTTCATGTGTGTGCATGGGAACAGGGAGGAAGACTAAGAGACTGAGAGTGTAAGAGTGTAGAGAAAGGGATAAATGATAAATTAGACCCTGCCAGTCAATCACATTTTCTAAATGTTTTATGTCCCAAAAGCTATAAAAGCAATATTCCTTTCTGCCCTTATTGGAACCATTTCTGTACAGCAATCACATCAGTTTCCTTGGGGATTTCAACTGAAATGTGCTTTGCTTTTGCTTCCCTATTTACTCTCCAGCCTGCTACTAAGGAAAGGCCAGAGCCAGCATACAAATGGGCAGGAGGAAAGGACCTAGTGACCAGCCGAGGCGGGCAGACAAGATGGAGATGTGTTGGCCATGGGATGAACAAGGGTTCCCGGTGGGTCAGCACTCCTGAAAACAAGGGCTGACCTTTCTATGAATCCACCACCTGGGATCGCTTTAGATCGTTTTAGGTAGGTAGGTTTGAGCAGAGGTTCTAATTGGAGAGGTCTATTGGAGCTCACAGTAAGATGCAACAAGATTGAGCTGCACAGACTTTCTTTAAGTAGTGCCTGCTATAGGATTAGAGGATTACAAAGTTAGGGCTGGATGGTAACTCAGAGGTCCTCTTGTCTGTCCATCTGAGGGGTTTGAGGTGTAGAAGCTGAAGCCTAGAAAAGTAGCAAGTCTAAGGTTATACAAGCAGTAAGTTGCAGAGCCAGGATACAGACCCAAGTCCTCCAAATTCAAATAAAATGGGTTTTGTTTTTGTTAGTTAATGTACCATGCTCTCTAGGGACAAGAATCAATCTAGGAACACATTTTCCTGAAATGGTTAAAGCATAAGAATAAATGCATTTTGTAAAACAGATTATTATGTGTTCTGTGTATGGGGTGTTCAGGGAGGACTAGGACTTCTGGCGTGAGGGCTTGCACAGTTCTGTTCAGAGTTTATCATTCACCTTTAGTATCTATTTGTCACCTGTCACCGTAATTCCAAGAATCTGTAGCACACCCAGGTAAAACCGTCTCAGCAGATAGACTAACTCAGGCTGAGGGTAACCCACAAGCCTCAAATCCATCAGTGAGGGAGGGGGATGTCTACCCGCAACATGTGAAGACTTCCTCCCCTGGAATGGATGGATAAGAACATGTTTGAATGGCCACGAAGGCGGCTAAAGCAGGAGCTGTGGAAACTTAGAGCCTGGTCATTCATCAAAGATGCCGAGGTCTTCCACTGCATCCTGGGTCACCCTGGCTTTGGTCCTGCCACTGAACTTGATGACTCAAGAAGAGAGAGTGAGGCTGAAGACTCTGAGTGAGCAGCACTTAAATCCAATTCATGCACAAGTCAAAACATCACCTTTGTGATGGCATTGGTCCTCTGAAAATGGAAGATGAATGAAAAATAAAAGACAAAAATGGCGCTAGTCTAAAGGAGCTCATGATCTATTTGGGGAGATAAGACATAAATAACTAACAATGTACAAAATAGCTACTGAGCAAGTAGAAGCTAAGGGAGTAGCAGCTGGGGGACTAGGAAATTCTTTGTAGAAGATCCGGGCCTGTAGGACCAATCTTACCTACAGAAGATGGGCTTGAAAAAACCATTTATTAAACATCTAGTATGTGCCAGATGCTGTGCTAAAATATTATCTGTTTTAATCCTCACAACAAATGTGAAGCAAGTGTCTTTATTATTCCAATTTTATAATTGAAGAAATTAGATGGAGATTCAGTGCCTTGTTGAAGTCACACAAATATATAAGGCTAGAATTGAATTCTCAGGTCTTTTGACTCCAGGTTCAGTGCTCTATGTGTTGGGCCATCATGTTACCTTAATGGAAGGTAGAGAAATTAAAAGAATGAGGTGAAGTGATGGTGTGTCTCAAGCATGGCAGCCAGCCAGAGAAAAGTCATAGAGATGGGAGATAGAGAGGAACAGCAAGTAAAGTGGATCATAGACTATGGCGGATGAGGAGGGAATAGAATATTGAAAAGTTAGGAAACCATCTCTGTGGGGGAGGGAAGAATAAAAGAGAAAAAAGAAATATATATGATAATTATATATTTAAAAGAAATAGTAAATTGTACATAAGAGGCTTGCAGTTTCATGTGCAATCATCTTTTAAAAATTAGATTATATTATGTAAATACTTGTTTTATTCTATAAATTAAAAATAAAACACATTTTTAAAAAAGAAATTATAGGAATGATCCAGTTTATGAAGAGTTTTATATGCCAAATTCTCATTAAGTAGAGGGTGAAAAGGGAAGGTTGACAAAGAGGAGATGGTCGGATATAGATCACCTTGATGATTGAATGTAGGATGGATTGGAGTGAAGCAGGAAGACCAATTGGAAAGCCAATTCAGTAGTCCAGTTAGATGTGGTGAGGGTCTAAAATAAAGTAACAATTGTGTGAGAAGAGAGAACTGTAGGAAAGACAAGATTCAGCAACAGATCTGATAGTTCTGGTGAGTAAAAGTAAGGAATCAAGGCTGCCCCTGAGATTGTGGATTTGGTTAACAGGGACAGTGGTGGTATTCTGTAAAGTTATAAGGGGGCTGAGAAGAGGGACCAGCTTGGAAGGAAAGCTAATGAATTCTCCTTTACATACATTGAGTTTGAGATGCCAATTTGATTTGTCCAAAAGATACTTGACAATGTAGGACTGTGGTGAGAGTATGGATGGATGAATCTACATATATACAGGAATGGCAATTGATTGTATAGAAGCTGATGAGATGGTATAGAGGGAAAAGAGAAACAAAATCCGAGGACAGACCCTTGGAGGGAGATCACGCATGATTAGCAGACATGATATACATGAAAACCAGTAGAGGAGGATAGGTTCCATTCTCCAAGAGGACCAAATTGACATCATTATGTTAGAGTCAAATTATAGTGTGTCCAGCTGTGGCTGATAAGACCAATATGAACTCAGACTGCTCTGCCACAGGTCAGACACAAGTAGTCCCTATGAACATTTGGGGTGGCTTTTTAATTTTGTGTAATTTGTTTTTCCTTTGGGCCAATTCAATCTGTTTTGCTCACAGAGCCCGGCTCCTTCTCTGATGAGGGCACTCCAAGCTGGGGGTCCTGTGCCAGTGTCTCCCATGTCATAAAATCGATTCTAAAGTTCTTAAGAGAGACCTTGAATGTGAAAACCAGCAAAGGAGGATAAGAATGATTGAACAGACTTAATGGAAATACAGAGAAAAGAATGCAGGAGGGGATGATGGCTGACAGTGCAAAGGTTGCAGAAAGGTCAAGAAAAATGAGAGTTGAGGAAAAAGCTATTAGCTTTGGCAATTAAGATTTCATTGGTAACTTTGGAAAGAGCACTTTCAGTTAGCTGAATGAGGACTCTGAAAGCCAGACAACAGAGAATTTAGATGAGGAAATAGAGCCGCTATGTTTTCTTGCATAAGTGAAGACCCATTTGAGATTATTGATCAGTTATTGCAGTTATGACCGATTTTTCATGACCCCTTTTGAGATTTTCTAGGTAAAGATGTTGGAGTGTTTAACATTTCCAGCTCATTCTACACATAAGGAAACTGAGGCAAACAAAGTTAAGTGACATGCCCACGTTCACACATCTGGTGAGCATCCAAGGTCACGAAGATAGGTCTTCCTGACTCCAGACCTGGCACTGTATCCACAATATCATCCAGCTGCCAGTTGGAAGTAGATAATATAAATTTATAGTGGATGAACCTAGTTAGGGGATGAATTGATCAGTCTCTGTGATCTCTGATGGCATCTTTTAGCTGTATGCTCCTGGAGTAAGTTTTTATTTTTTTTTACTCACTAGAATGGCTTCAAATCCATGAGATTTGAGATCCAGAAGAGACTTTGGAGAAGAGGCAGTGTGTTAAAATAATTTCTCTGAGGTTATGCAGCTAGTCAGGGAAAGAGCAGCAATTAGAATCCAGGTCCCACAGATTCCCAAATTAAAGAACTGCTTGTCCTTTAATTACCTTTGGCTTCCAAATCAGCAGGCAAACAAAGCGGCCAGTCTGAGGCCCTGGGTTCCCATCAAACAGACGAGGCTGCCAGCCAAGAACAGACTGAACCGGAGCTCTGTAGGCCACCAGGGCCTGCATCTTACGAAAAGTAGAGTTATCTCTAACAGAGGAGAGACTTCAGGGAGTGGGGGGTGGGAAGAGAGGTCACAGGAACAGAGTCCCCCAAACATCTGGATTAGAATAAGGGATCCCCCCGGATGTTGCTGTTTGGCTTGTTATTTCGGGGTGGGGGAGCGTGTGCGTGTTTTTTAAATGTTGCTACTTTTCTAGGCCTTCCTTTCCACTGCAAGTCATTATTTCAGCTGATTGGAAAATAGTGTTGAAAGACCTGGTTCTCTGGTACAATTTTCTTCATATCCTATTAGTTGCAATACAATTACAGAGAATACATCAATTCCTGGGCCTGCCTGCTGCTGCCGCCAGAGCCGCCTATTAAAAAGCAGCCTTATTAATGGAATTGTACATCCAGGATTAATCGGCTTGCGTTGCCCATTTACATTTCTCATTCCACAAGCACTTTTGTTTGCTTAATAGGCTGAAGGAGCTAGGAAATGGCACAACAAAAGCCTCTCCCAATTGCCACGCATATCACTGGTGGATTTAATATCCCCTTCCTTCTTTCATCCAGAAGTGTTGCTCCAAAGGGATAAGATCTGGCACACGCCTCTGGGGGAATAGAAGAGACAGCTGAAGCAAAGATAGAAGGAGATATCGGTCTGGAAGGTGAGGGACGCAAGCCTGAGGAAGCCCCCCAACCCCCTTGTCCCAGAAGAAGCATCATCCCTCTCCTCCCACTCTGGGAGAGGCATGGGTGAGGGAGGCAGGAGGAGGCAGAGTCAGAAAGATCGGCCAGAAGGAAATCCTTCCCAGGACTGCAAGATCCTCTAAGCTGTCCCTTATACTTAGGGTACCTTTAACTCCCAGAGGTCCTTTTTGGGGCATCTCCATTTGGAGGGTTTTCCAGGGTTTATTCTGGACCTTCATCCTTCCTCCCTTCACTATGTAGCACATCCCTGGATCCCTCTGCTCCATGATACAAGTATGTCTTTAGTCAATTCTGTGTGTGCTTAGTGAATTCAAACTAAATTTAATAACGGAAACATAATTAGAAAAGTAAATCTTCTGGGGGGTGGGGAAACATAATACATTCACGAAGCTGGGCAGAACTGACTTTTGGATTATCCACACCACTGCTTTCTTTAATTAGTGTGGATAACCAGGAGTTGACTTTATGATGCTTCCAATTATTATGACTTGAAGAAAAGAATGTCAGTGTGAGATTCAGGAAGACCTGCCTGGAGTTCCCTGGTTATGGATAGAGTGGATGTCTTCATCCCATGAGAGTCCATTTAGGAAGTGACACCTCAGAAAATACACACCAGTCCTTTCTGGACTTACCTGCAATTAGGTAAGTGAGAACCCCAGTGAGAACAGACTGGGGACCTGTTGTTTCAAAGAAAGCTGAAGAAGGGCCCAGTGTGCTCTATCCACTGCCCGACCTGTGCCCATTACAAGGGTGGCAGGGACTGAGAACACTATTGATGCCTCAGTTTAATCTTTATCAAAGGGAAATAAACCCAAGCCAGACTAGTGAATAAAATGATATTTGAGGGAGACTTGACCAGTCACCAGGGAAAGTGCGGTACAAGTACAGCAGGCCTTGGGTCTATTAATCAAGTCCTGAGCTCCTAGGAACTCAAATCTTTCCAGAATGGGGTGGGAATTGGAAGAGAGGGACAGAGTAAACTCTGCCACAGCAACTTCATCAATAAACCGCAAGATTTCAAGGCCACAAAATGAAGAGAAATGCATCCGATGCCCTTAGATAGAAAGCAAAGTTTGCACTCAGCCTCTGCACCTCCCCTGGCTTTTGGCTATCCCTCCCAGCCCCTTTTCTTCCATCAACAGCCCCCCTCCTTCCAAACCCAGCCTCAGGGGGCAATGCTCATAAAAGCCCATCCTTCAAACAGTGATCCTTTATTGAATTTGCTTCTCTCTCTCTTTCCTTTCCCCACCCCCCACCCATGTACCAAAAGGTCTCCTCAGGTCAGAAATGATGGACAGCTGAGGCGTATTAAGCCTGAGCCACCTTCCCAGCCCGTGGCTCCATGGCTAAATAGAAGGCTCGAGTCTCTAGCAATGATATTACTGTGGCAACACAGTCAATGTATGTGGAGGTACTGTAATATAGTATGACTTTTCGCTTTAATGGAATTTCTCTGGAACACTAGGGGGAAAAAAGACTCCATTAGCCATACTACAAAGGCCTCTACTTATTAGTATTTTAGAACAGTGGCAAAACATTTCTTGAATCTAATTATTGCTGACAAATATGAAAATTGAAATCAAAGTTAAATTTTCAGCTACAGTGCCTCATATGCCAGCATTCTCTGGCTTCCAACTATTGCATCAACACATTTATTCTTCAGATGGCACCAGCAAGAGATTGGATATTTTTCCCTCCCTCCCTCACCCCCACCCCAGAACCCTTCCTCCCACTGCCTGGGCCCTATATGTTTTGAAGCATTAAATCTGACATATTCATCTTAGTGGCTGGCACTGGGTAACTAACTTTATGTTTACCCATCACAGATGCTGAAATGAGCTGAGCAGAATGGAGAAGAAGCTGCTTCCGTCTTTCTCCCCACCCTCTTACCTCCTACCCCCAATCTCGGCTTGCTTTTTTTTTTCCTCCCCTAGATAAAAGTCATTTGACTGATTTCCAATTCCTCCTGATATCAGGATGGAAAAAAAAGGGACTTGTCAACACCTTTCTTTCTTTTTCCCTATTAAGCATACTGTAAAAATCAATCCCTTTTGTCATTTCACTCTGCTTGTGCGAATGTTTAATGGATGTCAAGGGAGCTAATGATCGCTGGTAGAAAATTCATTTTAGATTTGCTATTTATAAAGTACTCAGTACTCAGGTGGGAAATTAACATGAGGCAAGGAGTGAGGTAGGGGGAAGGGATGAAAATATAGAATGAGGGGACCTGTCAGGCTTCCCGCTGCTTTGTGTGAATAGCACCCCAACTCAACCTGAGGACACGGAAGTGTGAGTGCCGTACCAGAACAGCAGCACCCAGGATTCGGAAGATCTGGTTTTCAGATGTGAGGAAGCACGTCGCAAAGGGAGATAGAGTTCTTCCCCAGAATCACATGCTCCTATACCACTTTACCCCTCTCCCCTTCACACACACACAAACAGTCCCATACAATGACCATCAATCAATACATAGTAAATAGTATCTTCGGCAGATAACATATAGATTATATAGATATCAATTATAGGTTATAGATTTAGATTATGTAGTATAAATATGAATTATATAAAAGTACATTATGTTTATCTATAGATATTGATTATATAGATTATATAATTTATATAGATAACAATAAAGCACTCATTAAACACTTTTATGTGCCAGGCACTCTGCTAAGTACTCAGAATACAAATACAAGAAAAAAAAACCCGCCACATTCTTCAGCTACAGGTTTGTCATACCCAGTCCACAGTTTCTTCCCTGCTCTGCCCCACTCTCCTGTCTGCTCCCTGCCTCCCTTATTTCTGAAACCACCATACCCAAGACCCGAAATCTTGAAGGTGGTCAGGATTAAATTAACTGTTTCTAAGCTGTGTAATTCTCCTTCCAGAGGCTTTCCCATGTCAGGTGCAGAAAGGCAGTCCCTGAAGTCTGTTTTGGGGTTGCTCTGGTCTTGCCAGATGATACGGCCAGAGCTCAATGTCCCTCTTTGAGGACCTAAGGCCCCAGACAGGGCAGACTTGACCTGTCTTAACCCACCATAAAAGTTCCCACCAGCTCACATAACAGCATACATGCACACCACAGTTCTATGTCAGAAAATCTCCAGCCTACCTTTTCTTTTCCCTCCCTTCTTCTAGTCTTTCCTCTTCCTGGGCTTCTCCAGGATAGTTTCTCTGTTATATTTGGATTAACTGCAAATCTCCTTTGATTACTCAGTCGCTGTTGAAACAGACAACCTGTTGCCACGTGTTTGATTACTGAATCCCAGGGGAGTTCCTATTTGTAATACCGCCAGATACAGTACACTCAGCAGCGAGTTACCCAGACAGCCATGGAGCTGCTAATTCATTGTCTAAGACGTTCCTTTTCAGTTTCTGATTTTTCAATAATAGGCTTCTCACGAAGCCCTTAAGCTTCAGAAATAAGCCGAAAACTGCTTTTCCAGTCATTTACATAAACACAAGAGGATGGGGGGGGGGGCAAAGGAGAAGGGTTGTACATGTTCTTCTGGGGACCTTGAGAACTGACTGGATGACACGTCCTAGAGGTCTAGGGGAGAGAAGCATAATGGGACGTGTGCATGCTTGGAGAAAACCTGCCACCAAGGCAAATGATAACTCCTGAAATTCCTCCTGACGCCCAGGCTGCTGCTTCACTGAGGCTGGGCGGGTATCCTGGGCACCAGCAAATTGTTCTGTCAGTGAGCCGCTCCCTCAGCTGCATCTGGTTAGGAGCCCTGCCAGTCACTTCTGGGCCCCTGGTCCCCCATCTCCAGGAAGTACTGGGGACATCCATTTCTTTGAGGACTAGGGGAAGATGATGACAAAAACCAGAAAGGAGGAACTGGGAGCTATGGAAAATATTTACTTAAGTAAAGAAGAAAGAATTTGTATTTAATCACCAAAGGCAGTATGAATCTTGGTCGCATGGCTCTTCGAGACACTTAAATCTGCCATCTCGATCCTTCTTTAGTAAAGGCAGAATGCCATGTTGGAAAGAGGTAAGACTTGGAACCCAGAAGACCTGGACTCAAATTTTACCTTTGTATTAACAGAGTGGTCTTGGGCACTCCTCTTAGCTCGATTTCCTGAGCAATGAAAAGAATACTGGATTTTCAGTAATGAATGTTGTTAAGTCACTTTGAAGTTGTGTCTAACTCTCTATGACCCCATTTGAGGTTTCCCTGGCAAATATAGTGGAGCACTTTGACATTTCTTTCTCCAACTCATTTTGCAGATGTAGAAACTGAGGTAAACAGGGATAAGTGACTTACCCAGGGCCACACAGCCAGTCTGAGGCTGGATTTGAACTCACAAAGTTGAGTCTTCCTGACTCCAGCTCAGCATTCTATCCACTGAGCCATAATGGACTTAGAATCTAAACCTACTTCTTCTAGTTAATTCTACTGGACCAAATTAGTTCAACTCTTTAGGACTATGAATCTTTGATTCTATGATCTGAAAAATGGGAATAATAATGTTGGTACAATAATTTGGGGGAATTATAAAGAAAGTGCTTTGTGAATTGTAAAATATATTTAAATGAAATAGTTTTCTGAATGGATAGTATTGTAAGCAATCAAAAAGACCTGTTCCTGTCCTATTTGACTGACCTATACTCTTTTATTTTATTTTTTTTTTTCCCTGAGGCTGGGGTTAAGTGACGTAACACTTAAGGGGACATAGAGCTAAGAAGTGTTAAGTGTCTGAGACCAGATTTGAACTTGGGTCCTCCTGAATTCAAGGCTGGTGCTCTATCCACTGCGCCACCTAGCTGCCCCTATTCCTCTTTTTAAAAAAATTCTTTAACAAACATAAATCCTTTTATAAAATTTCATCTAGCTATAATCATGCTTTCACTTTTTGAATACTTATTTATATAGCACATAAGTGATGGCTGATGCTGTTCATGAGTTTCTTTATAATTTTTCCATACACTTTATATTCTGTGTCTCCCTAAAGTCATATACAGAATAGGTGTTTGATAAATGCTTGAGGATAATGATTGGATGATGAAGAACCCTCTCTAATCCTCAACTTCTTCATCTGTGAAATGAAAAATAATCTCTAAGGTCCCTTCTAGAAGTAACATCTATAGTCTAAAGAATGGGAGAAGCGTGAGAGAGAATGAGCAATAACAGATAGAGGAGAGGGAGGGAAGGGGAGAGAGAAAGAAAGAGAGAGAGAGAAAGAGAAAGAGAGAGAGAGGGTGAGAGAGAGAAAAAGAGAGAGAGAGGAGGAGGGGGAGAAGAAGAACAAGAAAAAGAACAAGAAGAACAAAAAGAAGAAAGTAGTAGTAGTAATAGTAGTAGTAGTAGTAGTAGTAGTAGTAGTAGTAGTAGTAGTAGTAGTAGTAGAAGAAGAAGAAGAAGAAGAAGAAGAAGAAGAAGAAGAAGAAGAAGAAGAACAAGAACAAGAACAAGAAGAACAAGAACAAGAAAAACAGACAGAGATAGATAATGGCACATAAATTGGAGAGAGAGAGGAGGAGAAAGAGCAGAAAGGTGAGAGAGAGAAAAAGAGAAGAGAAGAAAGAAGAGAAGGGAAGAGAAAGGAAGGGGAAAAAGAGGATAGGAGATAGGGGAGGGGAAGAGATGAGATGAGAGGGCAGAAGGAGAGGGGAAGGGCATTAGAAGGAGAAGAGAAGAATGGAAAGGGAAAAGAGGGGAGAGGGAGAGAGAGAGACAAAGACAAAGAGGATAACAGAAGAAGAGACAGACTAAGATAGATAACGACACATTTAAAAATAAATAGGAAGAGAGAGAAAGGAAAAGGAGAAGGAGAAGTGAGAGAGAGAGAAAAGAGAAGAGAAGGAGAAGAGATGGGAGGGAAAAGAAGAGATGGAGAGAGAGAGAGAAAGAGAGAGAGAGAGAGAGATGAAAAGATATTTCTCTTCAGATTATGAGTCTCTAAGATATGAAAATGTCTCCTAGGATACAACACTGTATAAAGTGAGGGTTCAAAGACATTAATTGGCTGTTCATGGACATCTTACCTGTTCAGTAATTCAGACAGAGACAATATCTCCAAGAAGTTAGGTTTTATTTTGGTTTGTTTTTAAATTTCAGTATATCTGCCTTTGGTACTTTTTACATGAATGAGCAGATTCCTCTCCCATGACCTCCATACTTCCTCCAATTAAATTTCCATAACAGATTCCCCCATGCTTTGTCTTCACCTTTAATAAGTACAGACTCTGTAGGAAAAAAGATGAATCTAAAGCAGTTTTTCATTGCTTAGTATTAATGAAACACCTACTATGTGCCAAGCACTGTGCACTGAGGATACCAAAAAAAAAAAAAAAAAAAAAAAAAAAAAAAAAAAAAAAAGCAAAAGACAGCTCTTATTCTCAAGATAATGAGGATACATGCAAACAAATATATATGGCAAGTCATATAGTGGATTAACAAAGCAACACTATCCTTCCAGGTCCAGGCTGGCAGCCTAGGAGCCATCCTGGATTCCTCCCTCTCTCTCCTTCTCTCCCCCATACAATCTGCTTCCAATGCCTATCAATTTTACTTTTGCAGCCTCTCTCCTGTGGTCCCATTTTCTCCTCCAACACAGACACCACACTAGTACTAGTCCTCATCACCTCATACCTCATGACAGTAATAACCTGAAGTCTCTCTCCACTTCAAGACATCCTCCATTCAGCCACTAAAATTATTTTCCTAAAATATGGGTCTAAACATGTCACCTCCCTATTCAAAAAACTCCACTGTTTTCCTGTTGCCCTCAGGGGCAAATATAAAATGCTCTATTTGGCATTCAAAGCCCGTCATAGCCTCTTCCTCTCCTATTTTTTTTTTAAATATACTTTATACCATGACACACAATCCTTGATCTAATGACAGTGACTTCTTGGCTATTCCACAAAAACTACACTCCATTTCTCAGCTCTGAGCATTCAATCAGGTGACAGTGGCCTTCTAGCTAGTCAATGAACTAGACACTCTATTTCTCAGCTCCAGATATTTTCTCTGACTGTCCCACATGCCTGGAATGCTCTCCCTTCCCCCATAACCAGTGGCCTCCCTGACTTCTGTTAAGTCCCAGCTAAAATCCCACCTTCAGTTGGAAATCTTCCCTAACCTCTTTTAATTCTAAGGGAAATTTGAATTATTTTATTTTTATCCAGAGTTTCTTCCTTTATTTGTCCTTACAAAGAATGCAAGTTCCTATAATAAAAGAAATAAGCTCCCTGAAAGCAAACACTATCTCTTTTTTTCCATTTTTGCAACCTCAGCTTCTAGAGTAGGAAGTCTTCTGAATTGAATGAAATTGAATTGAACTGAATTGAATGAAACTCATCTTTCTGTTTCACAAACATTTATTAGAAACTAGTATACATCATGTTCTATTCCAAGTCCTAGGGAAAGAGAAAATTATGGTATAGCATCTTTCCCCAAGGCACCTAAAGTCTAATGGTGAAGATGAGATATGTCCATAAAAAGATGGAGAAGAATTTAGGATAGTGTTGTGTTTAAAGCGCCAAACAGGGGATAATGAACAGCACAAGAGTCTACAAGAAGCCACTGATGTTTGGAGATGAAGAAGTGTCCACAGCTGCTTCTCCATGTATTCAGGCAAATAAAGCTTGTGCAAGGAGGTAAAACTTAGTTGAACCTTGAAGAAATAGGAGGGATACTTATAAGATCAGAGAGGAAATAATGATGAGGAGAGGCTTTGTAAGAAGAGGAAATAGTCTGAACAAGGATGGAGGGACCAGAATAAACATGGTACATACAAAGTAAACCAATTCTTGACAGATTGTAGGGACCACATCATAGTGCTGTGAAAGATCAAGTTGAAGAAGTTGAGGCCAGATGAGGAATGGTCCCAAATGCTGGGTTAAAAAGCTGGACTTTAGTTCATTGCAATGGGGAACTATTAAAAGTTTAGAATGATAATTTGGATCACTTTAGGAGAGTTGTGCTGGATGGACTGAAGAAAGGAGGAACTGGAAGCATGGACATTAGCCATGGCACCTTTATAATATTCCCATGAGGAGAAAATGAAGATTAGGGTGGTTATGGAGGGGAAGGGAAAGGATTTGGCAAATGTGAGAGGCATTCACTTCAATACACATTTCAAATGTCTACTACTTTGTTAAGTGCTAAAGATACAATGTCAAGAATGAAATAGACTTTGTCATAAAGGAACTTATTTTAGGCTGAAAGTAGAGATATAGCATGTATGAAGATGGGTAAATACAAAATAACCCAAGGAGTGAAAAAGCATTACAAAGGGCAGAAAGGTAGTATCAGGAAAGGCATAGCTGAGGCAGTAGCACTTGAAATGAGTGTTGTAGGAAAGCAAGGTGGTAAGATGGAGTATATTCAGATATAGGACAGAACTTGCACAAAAATATGGAGATGAATGATTAATATGACAGATTCAAGCAACACTATTAGCTCAGTTTGGCTAGAATAAGGAATTTGGAAGGAAGTAATGTGAGATGAGCCTGGCAGAGGCAGGAGGCATATTGTAGATAGAGAGTCTCAAATATCTAGCCTTTGGATAGAGGAGTAGTATGGTCAGACCTGTGTAAGAAGGCTCTGTGAAGTAATCCTAAAGTCCAAAGGATCATTGAAATAATGCTAGAAGGAACTTCTAAGATTATCTAATTCAACTTTCTCATTTTACAAGAAAGAAAACTGAGCACAGTACAATTAAATAACATATAAAATGACAGAGGTAGTAAGTGGAAAAGTCAGAATTTAAACTCAGGACATGGGTTGAATCAAAACTCAACTTTGTTTTATATCACACTAGGAATTTTAGGGATTTTTTTTAGGAATTTTTTAAAGATTTTTAAGAATTTTCTTGTATGGCTGAACATCATGTAACCTCATAGTCTTGAAAGAATTATTGTTTTAATTCTCCCAGAGAGAAATGGAAAAGAATACATTATGATTGAGTAGTCTAAAGTATACACAGTATCCTAAAAATCTTGAGGCAATTTTGAACTTTAATAGTTTAAAATTTCCCAAAACTTTTGGAATAATAGTGAAGAAATACAAAATTGTATAAAATATATACAATATGTCATCAAAGATATATTTTATTGGAAAAGGAGGTGAGCCAGTCCATATTCGAAGAATGTGCTGTATTATAGTCTTAAGTTTTCACAAGATCTAAAGGTGGACTCCACCCAGAATATTAAGTGGATTTTGCTTTCAAATCAAAGATTTAAGGAAAGATTTATAGGAAAGAGTTGCATATATAAGAACGTATTATGGTCTTGTTGGACCTGTTAGAGGAAATATACACATTAAAGAGATCACTGATATATTAATGTATACAAAAGTATAATGATTTGAAAGTAGGGATGGAGTTGGAGAGAGCAATTTAGAAGGTATAACAATTGTTCAAATGAGTGAAGATGAGGGCCTGAACTATAGTGTTGAGTTTTATCAGGGTCTCTAGAGCTATTTATTTATTTATTGCTGAGGCAATTGAGATTAAATGACTTGCCCAGGATTACACAGGTAGGAAGTGTTAAGTGTCTGAGATCAGATTTGAACTCAAGTCCTCCTGACTTCAGGGTTGGTGCTCTATCCACTGCGCCACCTAGCTGCTCCTCTAGAGCTATTTTTAAAAACATTCAGTGTGAACATTTGTATTTTGAAAATTGCTAAATGACCAGAATCAGAGCTTAATATATTGTTTTGTTGATTTCTGGATTTAAGAAAGTAATGGAATAAATATTAATAAAGAAGATTTTGTGAAGGTAGAATCCACAGAACTTGATGATTGATTAGGTGTGTGAGTAAATGGATGTAAGCAAGAGGAAAGAGTTAAGAATGATTCAAAGGTTGCATATCTTTGTAATTAGCAGAATGGCCATAAAAACAAGGAAGTTTGGGATTGTAACTAGCATTATTTCTTTCAAGATTGTAAATATATATATATATATATATATATATATATATATATATATATATATATACATATATATATATGTATGCACATACACATATATATCCCCTCATTTGAATTGCATAACAGTTCTGAGTGCTAAATATTACAGGAATTATTATTCCTTTTTACAAATGAAGAAAGGTTAAATGACTTGGCCGTAGTCTCACAGCAAATAATTTAAATCCTAGTCTTCCTGATTTTCTTCTGCTATGCTAGGATGTAAGAAAAATAATTGGTTTTCTTTTGGACATATAGAGCTTGATATGGCAAAAAGATATCCACTTTGATCTAACAAGAGTTTGTTAGAATAACATTGACGTCCAAAAGAGATAATAAGGTAATATATGTAGATTTGGGAATCTTTTCCAAAGGAAGAAAATGCAGACCTTAATGAATGATTAAAAATAAGGGATGAGGGAAAGAAAGAACCATGGAGAACTCCAAGTTTTTAAGTTTAAATGTCTAAGAAAATGATGGCATAATTGACTGAAATAGGAAATTCAGGAGATGGACCTAGCTTTAACTTTAGACCTTTTTTAATTTGAAATGATGGCAAATCATTTAAGTAGAACTATATAGTGGTAGTTCAAAATATGGGCTTAAGGCTCAGGAGAGAGGTATGGGGTGAAGATGTAAATTTTGTGATTATGTATAATATAATCATTGGATTCATAAGAATAGATGAGATTTCTGAAAGAGATATATTTATAGAGAGAGGAGAAGAGGATCTAGAACTGAACTTTAAAGCATATTTAGATTGATGGGAGAAAGAAAATGGATCCAGTGAAGCTAATGAATAAGAAACAGAGGGGTAAGAATGAAAATAAAAGTAACAATATCAAGGAAGGAAAATTTTCATAAAGAAAGGAATAGCTAATGGTGTTAAATTCATCAGAAAGGTCTAATAGTCTTGGATTCAGGAATTTTGAAGCTTTGGGGGAAAAAGTTGTTTAATGGGGTAACAAATGACTAACTGTGACATGTGTCTACATGACAGCTCCATTCCTTGTCCCCCCATATGAGTCAGCAGTGTAATATGACAGCTACACTCACTAATTTGATTTTAGACTGCACCAAGAGGCATAATGCCCAGGTCTATTAAGGTGATAATCTGACTATATTCTTCCCTGGTTAGAATACATCTTGAGAATTATGTTTGGATATGGACAACACATTTTATAAAGGACATTTATAAGTCAGAGAACATTGATCCTGAGAAGGGCAACCAGTATAGTGAAAAGCCTTGACAGAATGCCTTATGAAGAAAGGTTGAAAGAATTGATGATGTTTAGTCTAGAAAAGGAAAGACTTATGAGGAATATCGTAATTGTCTTCAAATGTTTGAAGGGCAGTTATATGTAAGAACATTTAGAATTATTATATTTAAACCAAAGATTAATGAGTAAGTAGAAGGTTCAGTTTGCTGCTTTTGTTTAGCTACTTTTAGTTTGACTGTTCATAATTCTATTTGGGGTACTCTTGGCAAAGATACATTTCTTTTTCCAGCTCACTTTGCAGATGAGAAAACTGAGACAAGTGATTTACCCAGAGTTACATAGTTACATAGTTAGTTACTAATTAGTAAGTTAGTAAGTGGTTGAGGACATATTTGAATTTAGGAAGATGAATCTTTCTAACTCTGGGCCTGACATTCTGTGCACTGTGCTACCCAGTTGCTTCAGGTAGAAGTTGTAAATAAATAGATTTAGGCCTGAAGTAAGGAAACATTTCTTAATATTTAAAGGTATAGTATATTGCAGTATCCTACTTTAGGAGAAAGTAGATTCAATCTTAGTGGGGTTCTGCAAGCTAAAGTTGGATGGCAACTTGCTGGGAATGAATTCATCAATTAACACATATTTATTAAATACCTACTCCATCCTGGGAATTATGTTAAGCACTGGAGATATGAAGATAAAAATGGAGCGATCTCTGTATTTAAGGAATTTATATTCTTTGGGAGGATAGAATTGGTACCACCAAAATTATATGTAAATGGCTATATCAATATGTGTATACATACATACACTCATCTACATACACACTCTTGATAAAAAATGTGTATATTATTTGTATATGTGTATAAATACAATATATATATATATATGTATATATATAAAATGTGTGTATACATGTATGTGTGGATGGGTGAGTGGGTATAATATACCAGGAAAGACTTTGTTTAGTAGGTGATATTTGAACTGAGTTTGGAGTACTATTGAGGGAGAAGATTGGCATTCAGAAATCATTTGGACATGATGTATCTGATACCCTTTCATATCTGAGATTATTTTCCAAAACAGATGAAGGTTATTATCTATTCTTGAAGGAATATACTATGCCAGATGTGATATTTCATCCCTTTAATCCCAGTTATTGCAGGGGCTGAGACTGGCAGATCTCTTGAATTTGGGGTATTGATCTGCTGGGTTAAGCTAAGTGGATAAGTTGACTGGAAAGTCTAATGAAGTTGAGGATCACTACAGTGAGTTTGGAGTGGGCAATCATTAGGTTTAGTAAGAGATGTGAACCTGCCTAGATGGAAACAGGACAGGTCAAAGCTTCCTAATAATCAATAGTGGGAGCAGGTCCCAGAACTTCAGCATGGATGAGAAGGGGAGATCCAAGTCTTTTATTTTTTTTTTTAAGAAATCCATTAGTGAAAGATAAAAATAACACAATAGGTTTATCTAGGAGAGGGTTCACTTCAACTTTCATTTTCTTATTGTAAAATGAGGAAATAGAATATAAGCTCTCTTCCAACTCTATGATCCTATTACTTGTAGGCATGCCAGAAGTTCATCTTTTATCAGAATTAACCAGATCACAACTTCCCTCAGTAAGAATAGTTCACTCCTTCACAGGATCAGGGAATTATATGGCCTTTTGTATTTCTGAGCCAAATAATCAGTCCTGAATTTTAGAAATGCAGAAATTAATCTGGTAGAAAAATTTGTTGGATAAAGGAAAGGAAGGATCAGGAAAAAGAAGCAGATAAGAGAGTTGGTTGTTGCTTACTCAAGGATATTTAAAAAATAACTTCTAGTAAGATTTCTCTTTTCTTACTTTCATATTCTCCTGAACTCATGTACCTTTTTGACTCTCTCCCATTCACTCACAAGAACATTTATCTTTATATGTGGTCAAGATGCCATTCTCAGGCTGGACCAATTGATACTTTAAAAAAATCTTCCCCAAATTGCCACAAACTTTATATTCACTTATATATATTCTATCCCTTGAAATAGTTCTCACATTGTGGAAAAATTGGAAATGCATTGTTGGTGGAGTTGTGAACTGATCTAACTATTCTGGAGAGCAATTTGGAATTATGCCCAAAGGGCCATAAAACTATGCATATCCTTTGATCCAGCAATACTACAATCGGATCTATATCCCAAAGAGATCATAAAAAAAAGAAAAGGACTCACATGTACTAAATGTTTATAGCAGCTCTCTTTGTGATGGCAAAAAATTGGAAATTGAGGAGATAGCCATCAATTGGGGAATGACTCCGCAAAGTGTGATATATGAATGTAATGAAATATTACTGTCACATAAGAAGTGATTAGCATGCAGATTTCAGAAAAAACCTGGAAAGGCTTTTATGACCTGATGCTAAGTGAAATGAACAGAACTAGTAGAACGTTATACACAATAATAACATCTTTCAATGATCAACTTTGATAGAATTAGCTTAGCAATACAATGATCTAAGACAATTCTGAAAAACTAAGACTTTTCTCACACCCAGAGAAAGAAGTATGGAGTCTGAATAGAGATCAAGGCATACTATTTTTCCTTTTTTTGTTGTCTTTTTCTTTCTTGTGTTTTTTCCCTTTTGTTATTTTCCTTCTTTCATAACATAACTAATGTAGAAATGTTTAATATGGTTGATTGATAACAGATTGCTTGCCATCTTGGATAGTGGGGAGAGAAGGAAGAAAGGGAGAAAAAATAGAAATTGAAATCTTATAAAATTAAATGTTGAAAACTATCTTTATATGGAAAAAATAAAATACTACTAAGTAGAAAAGAAAAAAGAAAAAGCCCTCTCTAAATGACATGGGGGCTCTGTCCAGCAATCATGGATTCAGCAGTCTGGACTATTTGGCAAGGCAGGGTAGTTGAGTCAAGGTACCAAGTGACTAACTATAGTACATTGTCTACATGACAACTCCACTTCCCATGTGCCTTTTAGATCTGCTGACTTTATCAAAAAAACAAACAAGTTTTTTTGTTCCTTCATGCACTGTAGGAACTGAACCAGCTCCAGGAGAGGCGAGCCAGCATCACTCCTGCCGAGCACATTAGCGACAAAATTGCCATAGAAGTTCTGAGCGTGGAATCTTTATTGCCCAAGAGGTTAAAAGAAGTGGAAACAATGCTGCTCAATAACCAGCCCCTGGGAAGTTGGGGTAGTAGGGAAATAAGCAATTTGGGGACTTGAAAATTGAACTCCTCCAAAGCTATGTAATATGACTTGAACACACTTCAACTCTACCTCTATTTCCTTCAAGCAGATTCTATTCCATCATTCAAACTTCTGAACTCTTACTTCCTCCAGGAAATGTTTACATTGATCAGATGAGAGCTAAATATTTCCTTGGCTGAAATAAAGAACTCCCACAGGACTTTGAGCATATTCTGAGCCCCAGTTATCCTTAATCTGAGGAGAAAGAAGATAAGGGGAGGGAAAATGTGAACACACATGAAAGAAATGAGTAGAAGCAGATAAAGGAAGAAGAAAACAAAAGTGAGTAGAAAAAGAGAGATGTAGACATGGTATATTTGAAAATGTTTTTCTTTGAATTGTACCTTCTTTGGCACAAATTGCAAAAATCATTTGTTTTCTATTTGCATGTTCCTGGGCTCATATATAATTTTTACATATTTGTGTCTTTCAGCAATTTGTCAGTTTTGTCTGGCACTTAGTGACCTCAATTTTTTTTTTTTTGAGGAGAGGAGACAAAGTCACCTCTCCACTTCATTTTATGAATGAGAAAATGAGGAAACTGAGGCAAACCTAAGTGACTTGCTAGGAAGTGTCCAGGGCTGGATTTGAACTCTGGTCCTCCTAACCCCAGGGCCAGTACTCTATCCACTGTGCATCTAGCCATCCACACATTTGTATATCTGAACAGAATCATTTTTAAAATGTGTAGTCCTTGTGGGCTGAGATTACCCTGAGAAGAAATCACTTTAGAACAGTGGGAAGAGAATCAACCTTTAGAAAACTGAGTTCTGAGATTCAGCTCTGTCACTTGATAATTGCAAGGTCTTGACCAACCATTTAACTTCATCCTTAGTTTCTTGGTAATAATAACTGACATTGTGGTCAGATAGCTAGTTAATGACAGATAGGATTTGAACCTAGTCTTTTTGACTCAGATGATGAGCCTTGCTTGCTTCACAGAATTATTATGAGGATAAAAGAAATAACACATTTTAAATTAAGTTGTAAAGCACATATTATGTATCATCACCATCACTGTCATAACTCTAAACAATATCATAGTTCTATATTTGATAGATAACTTTTTTCCCTGAAGAGAAGCAATCCAAATAGCAAAGTGGAGTTGAGGCCTAAAGTCCCCAGAAAGGAAAAATTCTCTGGCACCAGAAAATTCTAATAAGAATATATCTCACTTCAGAGAAGAGGTTGAAAAATAGAGAATGATTATGTTTGGTTTTGATTGGCCCTACACTCATGTGTCAGGCACTATGCTAAATAACCGTGATACAAAAAGAGAAGCAAAAACAGTTTCTGCCCTCAATAGTCTTGTGTTCTAATAAGAGAAACAATACACAAAAAACTATGTACGCACAAACATTATAGGGAGGGAATTGTTAGACAGTCATTGGAAATAGAGGAGATGGAATGTAGGAGATGCCAAGGGGGTAAGAAAGCTACTTCTCCATATGAAAAAAAAATTGGATCCTGCTTTGGGGTAAGTGATGTTCTTTCTGGAGGCTAGCAGTCAAACAAGGCAGCAATGACATAGGAAAATAGTACAAGTAATGGCAAATGTGCCCAGTGATTTTGATGTATCTTTCACATCATCACAGGACCTTAGTGAAGCCTACAGATTAGAGTAGGGCAGTATGAATGAGGAAATGTCCTCTACTGGGCAAATTAGTTGTTGATATTGCTGATAGCTCTGAAAAAAATCTCTATAAAATGAACACAGTATACACAGACCCACATCCCTCTCCCCACCTTTTGGTACATGCCCTGTCTGGACTGGATGCCTAAAGAAAGGCTCTCTCCCAGCCTGAAGCTGAAATTGTCTCCCTTGCTTCTCCCTGACCCCTTCACGCTGCATGTTCTCATTAGTAGGCGGCCCATGCAGGAGATGGTAAGACAAAGAAAGAGATGGCGGAAACGCCAAGAATCAAATAATATCTCGAGAAAGAAAATCAGTGGGAGAGGGGTCATAAGAACAATTCATTTACAGTAGCTTTCGTCATTGACCACACTCACTGTAAGCACATCAAACATCCATGAGATGCCTTCTTGGCAGGAGAGAATGAAGAGTGTCAAAGACATTACCTCGTATTTATTGTGCACAAAGGTCTAAGGTATGTGGTTTATAAGAGCAGGGACAGCAGACCTGTGGCTCTCTTTCTGCCCTAATGACAAATCTACAAAAGAAAAGCTGTTGGCAGTAAGGGATCTCCCCTATTCTCCATGTTCTCAGTGCCCTGAAGAGGGTGGCAACTGAAGGTAAATAAAGTCAGCCACAATGGAATGGGGAGTCCAGGAATCCAGGATCCTGTTAGACTGTCAAGCTAGGCAGGGGTAGGAAATCTGATTGTTTTGGGGACATGGATTTTCAGAAATAGGGAAAGGGGATAACTATAAACACTAGGAATGATTTTGACTGTAAATTTAAAGCAAAAGCCGACTAGTCTCTTAGCTATTCCAAAGGACAAAATACTAGCAGAGCTTCAAAAAAATGAAATTTGGTAACCTAACACGTCCTTGGTAACAGAGCTGAGGAATATGTTTTCCAATATTTGATTTCTCAGCTTGACAATCTCCCTTGAAATACCTCTCTTCTCACCAGTGGAAATGTAGATCTTCATTGGTCTGTCTCACAGCATGCAAATGTCTTACAGGGTGCTTCCAGTCAGGTGTCTGCTTTCCTTTTCTCAAATAAACAGAAGGATTGACTTTTTGATAATGCTAAGTGCAAAGTTTTTGTCAATCCTATTGCCAATGGGAAAATGGAAGGAAGGAAAAAAAGGAAAGAAGGAAAAAATGAAGTAAGGAAGGAAGAAAGAAAGGTAAGATGGAAGGAAGGAAGGAATGAGGGAAAGAAGAAAGAAAGAAGAAAAAAGAAAGAAGGAAGGAAGAAAGAAAGATAGGATGGAAGGAAGGAAAGAAAGGGGAGAAAGGAGGGAGAAAGGAAGGAAAGAAGGAAGAAAGAAAGGGAGGGAGTTAAGAGGGATGGAAAGGAGGGAAGAAGGGAAAAAGAAGGGAAAGAAGGAGAAAGGAAAGAAGGCAAGAAAGAAGAAAGAAAAGAGAAAGGAAGGGCAGAAAGGAAGGAAGAAGAAGAGAGGGAGGAAAGGAAAAGAAAGAGGAAAGGGGAGGGGAGAGAGAAAAGAAGGAAAGAAGGAAGAAAGGAAGGGAAGAATGAAGGAAGAAATGAAGGTGATCAGGGAAAAGGGTGGGAGAGATGAGAAGCGTTGGGAAAATTAGGAAGAAAAGAAAAGGTAAATCAAGTAAAAAAAAAAAATGGAAGTAGAACATTGCAAAGTTCTAAACACAGAGTAGGTGGATAATTACAAAATCTTCCAAGATAATGAGTATTCCCATTGAGGGGTTGTCTCTTCTATGAACCTGTGGGTCCTGCTTTTCTCTTATTTGACTGTGCACTCTGAGGATCCTTATGAACTAGGCAGACTTTCCCCCTCCTATTCTTAGGGAATCCAGCATAGAATTGAACCAGCCCTTCCAGTCTGACCTAGATCTGTCAACTGATCAATTATTTTTCCCCATAGAGAGGAAGAAAGATAGAGGGAAAGAAAGAAAGAAAGAGTAAGAAGGAGTGGGAGAGAACACATACATTTTTCAAATTTAATCAGGAAAATGACAGAAAGTAAGCTCAGTTTGGAGGCTTAAATCTGCCAAACAATAGCTTTCACAGGATACATAGACAGACAGACACACACACACACACACACACACACACACACACACATATACCAAATAAAAGACTTTCTCTCTTTTTGACCTTGTTCTATCCAAACTCCATGTCTTCCTCCCCCCCCAAAAAAAAAACACATGCCTCTATCCCCAAGCTACCCCAGCTCCTCCTCTCTCATCAACTGTTAGGAGGACTGCATTGCACCTTCATGCAGATATCTTTCTAGATAGATGGCCTTCCATGAAAATTTCTCTTGGGTCCTTTTTGATCCATCTTCAATCAATATTCCTATCCCACCTCTCTGTCCCAAAGATCTAATATGTAGGGGAAAGATTATTAAAATGGCAGTAGCCATAAGAGTTATGGAGAGAAAAAGGAGGGAAAGAAAGGAAGGGCAGAGAGAACAACACCTGTATTCCATCTGTTACCTTATTTTTACATGTTTTGATTTTTTTCATGTTTAATTTGTTTTATTGAATTTCAAATGACTGTCGACATAAAGTAAACACGTAACAAGCCAGTAGAGCAGAAAGGAAGTAAACAGCATAAATACCGCCATTCTCAGCATGGAGTTCCACTTAGCACCACATGTTCAGAGCATTACATGCATTAATGAGTCCTGGAAACACCCAGGGGAGTCACTTTGAGGCCTGGCGGGCAGGTGGAGAGACAGAAACTCATGTAGTGGAGGCTTTTTTCCCTATGGGAAAGTCTGAGGGAGATTAGATTCTTAGGATAGGCTGAAACCTCTAGATATTACTTAAATCCACCTGTAAATATTCACTCCAGTTTTCCAGAACTCATAGTGTCTTTATAATTGAGGTCAGAAGTAAATGATCTTGTCTTTCTGAATCCTAAACACTAAGCCTCCCCCCAAAGTTTTTCCAACATAAGTTGATAGTGTGGGCTTTGTATTTCAATCTTGTTTTAGTTCCATTTTCTGTTTCCTCCTCTACCCTTAGATTGATGTACCAATGCCATGTGATTGGTACAGATTCAGAAATGACCTTGCTCTTGCTCCTCAATAGGGGACTTTGACTCTGACCTTATGCCAAGATGTCCAGTAGATAAAGCTGGCACCAAGCAGCACAGGGCATATAAGGAGGTTCTGGTCTATAGCCAGGCTACCAGCACTGAAAGAATGCTTACTGATCCTCATCTCATCAGATAATTAATGCTATCAGAAATATAATAAACAACTCTGCCAAGCAATCCAGAGAGGAGTAACAAATAATAAAAAGGGTGTCCTAAGGTTAAATATCTCAACGCCCTTCTCTCACTTAATAAAGACTGGCACAAATCTAAATTAGGTAAGGTTTAAAATAGGGAAATCCAGGGATCCAAAAGAGTTTTACTTAATTTTAATTTTCTAGATGTTTCTGTAATTTATGTAGAGGACTTTTTGGCATAGATTTAAATGAACTAGGAATGACACTGATAATATTCAATGAATATCAGCATCCAAACAAAAGGAACCTTCCCTACTAATGGTGAAGATATCCGAATGATCTTGTTTGAAAATAATATCATATTAATTATATGAAAGTTAAAGCAAATTCCAAAGCCTCCTAAGTGAAATCCCTAAGCAATTGAGATTGATCTAACCATCTGAACTTAAAAACAAAGTGGATGAAAAAGAATATTTATTGAACTATAACATTCATCTATGGAAGGAAGTAGAAAGAAGTTAGTAATTCATCTTTCCTTCATATCTCTTTTTCTTTTATATATATATATATATATATATACATATATATATATATATATATATATATATATATATATATATATACACAAGTCAAGTTCTGCAGGTAATGAGATGAACCTGGAAATCATAATAGGACATTAGGCTATTACATTAATAGTGTTATGGATTCAGATATAGAAGGTGACTTAGAGACCAAAAAATCTAAATACCTAATAGAACAATGGGCAAAAAATGAGGATCAGAAAAAGGGTCACAAACATTTAAGTAGCATACTAGAAATTTGAACACTATAAGAGTCGAAAAAGATATTAAAGGAATAAGAGTAGGTAATGAGGAAATCAAACTGTCACTCTTTGCAGATGATATGATGGTATACTTAGAGAACCCTAGAGATTCTAATAAAAAGTTATTAGAAATAATTCAGAACGTTAGCAAAGTTGCTGGATACAAAATAAATCCACATAAATCCTCAACATTTTTATATCTCACCAACAAAATGCAACAGCAAGAGATACAAAGAGAAATTCCATTCAAAACAAATGTCGAGAATATAAAATATTTGGGAATCCATTTACCAAAGAAAAGTCAGGAATTATATGAGCAAAATTACAAAACACTTGCCACAAAAATAATATCAGATTTAAATAATTGGAAAGACATTAACTCCTCTTGGATAGGCCGAGCGAATATAATAAAGATGACAATACTCCCAACTAATCTATTTATTTAGTGCTATACCAATTAGACTCCAAAGAAACTATTTTAATGACCTAGAAAAAATAACAACAAAATTCATATGGAAGAATAAAATGTCGAGAATTTCAAGGGAATTAATGAAAAAAAAAGTCAGATGAAGGTGGTCTAGGTGTACCTGATCTAAAGCTATATTATAAAGCAGCAGTCACTAAAACCATTTGGTATTGGCTAAGAAATAGACCAGTTGATCAGTGGAACAGATTAGGTACAAAGGACAAAAAAGGGTACATCTATAGCAATCTAGTGCTTGACAAACCCAAAGATACCAACATTTGGGATAAAAATTCATTATTTGAAAAAAAAAACTGTTGGGAAAACTGGAAATTAGTATGGCAGAAATTAGATATGGATCCACACTCAACACCATATACCAAGATAAGATTAAAATGGGTCCATGATTTAGGCATTTAGAATAAGATCATAAATAGATTAGAGGAACAGAGAACAGTCTACCTCTCAGACCTGTGGAGGAGGAACTAGAGGAGAACTAGAGATCATTATTGATCACAAAAGAGAAGATTTTGATTACATCAAACTAAAAAGTTTCTGTACAAACAAAACTAATGCAAACAAGATTAGAAGGGAAGTAACAAATTGGGAAAATATTTTTACAGTTAAAGGTTCTGATAAATGCCTCATTTCCAAAATATATAGAGAACTGACCCTAATTTATAAGAAATCAAACCATTCTCCAATTGATAAATGGTCAAAGGATATGAACAGACAATTCTCAGATGATGAAATTGAAATTATATCCACTCATATGAAAGAGTGTTCCAAATCACTACTGATCAGAGAAATGCAAATTAAAACAACTCTGAGATATCACTACACACCTGTCAGATAGGCTAAGATGACAGGAACAAAAAATGATGAATGTTGGAGGGGATGTGGGAAAACTGGGACACTAATACATTGTTGGTGGAGTTGTGAAAGAATCCAACCATTCTGGAGAGCAATTTGGAACAATGCCCAAAAAGTTATCAAACTGTGCATACCCTTTGATCCAGCAGTGCTGCTATTGGGCTTATATCCCAATGAAATACTAAAGAGGGGAAAGGGACCTGTATGTGCCAAAATGTTTGTGGCAGCTCTTTTCGTAGTGGCTAGAAACTGGAAGTTGAATGGATGTCCATCAATTGGAGAATGGTTGGGTAAATTATGGTATATGAATGTTATGGAATATTATTGCTCTGTAAGAAATGACCAGCAGGAGGAATACAGAGAGGCTTGGAGAGACTTGCATGAACTGATGCTGTGTGAAATGAGCAGAACCAGAAGATCGCTGTACACTTCAACAACAATACTGTATGAAGATGTGTTCTGATGGAAGTGGATATCTTCAACATAAAGGAGATCCAACTCACTTCCAGTTGATCAATGATGGTCAGAAACAACTACACCCAGAGAAGGAACACTGGGAATTGAATGTAAACTGTTAGCACTACTGTCTTTCTACCCAGGTTACTTATACCTTTGAAATCCAATTCTTAACATTCAACAAGAAAATTGGATTTACACACATATATTGTGTCTAGGTTATAAGGATATATATATATATATATATATATATATATATACATATATATATATGTATATATGTATGCATGTAGCTCCTGACTTCTTTCTACTATGTTATGTTATACTATCTAGAACAACAGTACTTGACTTGTTTTGTATAATGGCCTCTTTTAGCAGTTTCAGAATAATGGTGTTTAAATGCATAAAATAAGATACATAGAACTCCAAAGAAAACCAATTACATTTAAATAGTTATCAAAAATATTAAACAAGGCACATTCATGGACCTCAAGTTAAGAACTTCTAATCTATCATTTTCCTGCTCACTACTGCAAAAACCTACCTCTATTTAAAGCTGATATCCTCCCAGACACACTACAAAGACTGAAACCCTAAACCACCATGATCTCAGAAGGAGCAAAAATACAAATAAGAAATGCAGAGAAGTATGTTATCAAAGATAATACACTAGCAAAAACTGACTTATTACAGGGTGAAGGAAAGGAGCTGGTCATGTAGTGAGAATGAGATATAGGACAGCAGGAATAACTTAGTAGAACTTCTGAGATACTAAAAGATCAAGAGGAAGAAAGAACTCTACTATGGGTAGCAAGCAGACTCTCTTTGGAGAGTATATTAGGAAACATGAACAAGAACCTTGTGAGAAGAAAAGGGGTGGAGGGATTCCAATCTGTGTCAGTGGAGGGAGTACTCACATTAACAAAATCATAAGAGAGTGGGAGAAATCAAGAAATGCTGAAGTATATCTTTAAACAAAGTAGCATAACTATGGCCTTCTGGCATACAACAGGAGCCAACAGGCCAATCTAGTCAACATCAATCAGGAATCAGGGGCCAGTGAGGAGAGGCTCTTTTTGGTTCTTTTTTTTTTTTTTTTTTTTTTTTTAAAAAGCCAAATTTTCGCAAACCTCAAAGGCAGAATTCTCAGCAGTGCCAGATTCTGCAAATAGAAACTGCAAGTCAAAAAGCCATATTGTAACTCATGTACAGTGGAGAAAGAACCTCTGAAGTTCCTTAATTATGTATGCTTTTACACAGAGGTATCCATTGGTAATGATTCTTTGGAGGAAACATAATTAAGTACTTCCTGGGTTGTTATGCAGGACAGGTGCCCAGACCCCATTATTTCTACTTCACCCCAAGTGACAACTTTAGTCAAGATTCCTCTGACCCTTTTCCCAGACAAAAAGCATGATACAGTACCTGCCTTCCACTCTGGGTTGTGAATGTGGCCATTTATCACAAACGAGACAGTAAGAGTGAGACTGCCTGTCTTTCTCAAAGAAATGCTATGTCCTCCCCTGATATCCACACATAGCAGAAGTGAGGCCCCACCCAAGTTGCTCCTAGCCCTTAAGGTGTTTACTTCAGGGGACAGGAGTTTGGCACATCTACCATGTGAGCCGTTCCTCTTTCCCTGGGTGTGGAGGCAAGGAGTGCTTCTCCTTGGGCTCAGGGCTTATTTTCTTCCATACCTTTGCTTTAGCTGGGCAGACCAACAGAAGAGGTGCCCAACAAGATTACAGAAAGCCAGGGAAAGGAGAGAAGATTTGAGTCAAACCTATCAAAAGGTGTTGAAAGGAACCGATAATCCTTCGAGAAAGCAATAGCCCTGATTTCTAGAAAGAGAAAAGTAGCTCCACCAGCCAGCCAGCCACCTCCTTCAAATCCAAATGGGTGGCAGAGGTAGGAGGTGTGCTGAAAGGGACAGCTCCTGCTCCTTTGAAAGAGAAAGAGCTTGTTAATCAACCTCTGGTACATCTTAGGGCAAGAGCCCCAGGGAGCTAATCACTCCCCCCTCCCCTTCTTCTCTTCACTAATCAGTACTGATTCCTTTGGAAATTTGCTCCCTCCCACTTTACCCCTCTCTCCTAGATGAATTGGGGTTACAGGCAGGGGGGAGGAGTAGTTGAGAAAGGGCTCATAACCTGCCACTGGCACTAGGCACCTTTTCAAAAGGCCGAAAACACAGGAAGTAACAGCTCTGGAAGGAGCCAGCTTAAAACAAAAACCAAGGAAAGGGGAAAATGTCTTAGAATGTGCACTGCATTCTAACTAGCCCTACTGGGTCAATGCAATGGGGGTGGATTATTGCAGGCAAGACTTGGGCTGCTTAATAATGGCACAACTTTGATGAGAGATAGTTGACAGACTCTGGCTTTTTTTATCCTGGAAAAGAAAATAGCCATCACCTTCGTAGCTTCAGACTGAAGTTAGGTTTGGGGGTTGACGTGATTTAAAATTAGACAGCTTCAAGTTCTTTTTGGATATATCTGACCCTGGCCAGATTTTATTCAAGGTGGGTATGGAGAAAAAAGGCGTATTGTACTTCCTAGGAAATGCAGGAATAAATAGACTAGGCTGAGGGGGAGAGAGGTCTCAGAACTCCCCCTTCTGCATTCTCACCAATATAACTATCAAACCTTTCCTTATGCTTCTTCTCTCTTATCCCCAACAGTGTAGAAGCAATACCACATGAAGCAGCCAGAAGGGCTTTCACACTAGAAAAATTTGCACCAGCACTTTCTACTCGTCTATTCGGGAAAGATTCAAAGTACGAGCAAATATTATGCTTCCCTGCATTTATTTCTGATAAAAAAAAATCACGTATGCTAATTTATATGTAAATTCAGTATGGCCCCCAGGCTTCTGGCATGCTGCCAGTGGGGCTCTCAGCTTCAGGAAGTTTGGCCATTTTCTCTGTTTTGATATTAAGTCAAAGGAGAGGAACCAGCTTTAAAATGATAAGGCATAGAATAGGACGCAGCTTTAGGCAAGTACAATTTGGGGACCCATAGGATCTCACTCCCCAAAGCTCATTTTTCCTCTCACCCCTATTGCTTCTGTTACCTACTCCTTAATTTTGTTGTGAGCACAGAGAGATTCTATTCTTCTAATCCACGAGTATCAGGTTGAATTTCCCAGAACCATTCTCATGATAGTACTCTTTGATCATATTCATAGGGGACTTCTGTGTTCCAAAGATATGCCCCTACATATACACTTTTTTTTTTCTTGAATGATGTTTTACATTATATAAGGAAGAATATATAATGCATTCAAGTTGTCACCTTCAGCTTCATGCCAGATATACCTTCAAGGGGATCGATCATAAAGGAGTCCCCTAATACTGACCTCCTGCATTGAATGTATCAGGCTAAGGCAGAAGAGGACTTCTGCCAAGTTCAAGGAGGACTAACTAACCTTCCTATCAACTGACTCAGCCTTTCCCCCCTCCCAGGAGCCTCTCCCACCCCTTCCCTGTTTTGGTTCTTTAACTCCACTTAATTGCTTTCCATACAACTCTTTGCAAGAATCTCTGCTTGCCTGGTTTGGAGCCACTGCAGCCTGCCCCAAAGGAAGGTCTTCAACTCAAGGAAAGAGCTGCATTATGACTTCATTAGCACAGGTGCACACAAGGGAGGATCATAAGGTTTATAAAAATTTGACAGATATAAGAGTTGGGAGATGAGATCCATCTTGTTTTTTCTATTTGTACTTCCAATGCTCTCAGTTCCTATAATTAAAGTGCTGGATTTGAATGACTACTACCTGGGTGATCCTGGGCAAGACACTTCTTAAACTCTTTGAGACTCAGTTTCCAAATCTGTAAAATGAGAGGGTTGCACTAGTTGACCTCTCCAGTTCCTTCCAATTCTGGATCTATGATGCTAAACTTCTAACTTTCTTAATGAAAATATGTTTTCTAAGCCAGCTCTTCTTGAAGAACGCCACAGGATCACCTAACAAAGTTTCTTTGCCTGAACCCCTAAAACTTTGAATACCTTTAATTAGACAAAGGTAACAAAACCTGAGTGAGCAGCCAAAAATTGGGGGAGAGAACAAACTTATGAAATATGGGAGCCAGGGTCAATGGGGGGTAGGGGCAAAATGAGAATAAATAGCACCGAGAACGGATTCAAGGTTGAAGCTGATTCTGAATTTGCCCTGCACACTGCATAAAGCTGAAGAGAACATCAAAGAGCATACTCTGAGAGAAAGCGGCAGTCTAGATTGCAGCCCCGGTGGCTCTGCTTCTCAGCAGATAAATAAACAGAGAATTAGCATTCCGTACTTAATGCGTGTCGCCCTTTAACTTTGAAAATCTTGCCCTGATTGAACAGCCCTGTATTCCTCCCGTGTTCTCTAGATTATCACCTTCTCCAATAGCCCCCACTCTTAAAACACAACCCCTCCAAACTAATCTCGCTGCTCACTGCTGCTGCAAATTGATTCATCCCCTTGATGATGGGCTGCTGACCAAAACCTAACGCAAGACATGGTGATCCTGACTACATTGGACCTGCATTTTCTCCGTTTTCCTCACTGAGCAGCCATTCAAGTTTGCCAGCCAATATTTAAAGTTTCTCCTTCCCGTTTCTTCTCAACAATGCAAGCAAACGCCACCCAATACCCAATACCCTTTTCTTTTATCGTGCTTCTGACTTGGTCCTTGCATTTGTGGGGTGGTATGGTGTGATGTAGTGCGGTGGGGTGTGTGTGTGTGTGTGTGTGTATGTGAAAGATGTAGCTACATAGCCCAGTGCACAACCCGTACCAAATCCTGGCAGCACACACATTATTCCACGAATATATATATATATATATATATATATATATGCATTGCCCTTCCTATAGTAATCCAGGACTGAATCAATATTACGGAACCTGGAAGACAGAAATAAGCCCCAGCCATGCCGTTTAAACGGTTTCCCTCTCCACCTGCAGACCCGCGCAACAGAGACAGACTTGGGGAGTCTGCGAATAATATAAAAAGCACATTACACAAATCCTGCATCTACTATAAGCAAATCAATAGTAACCTCTTACCTTGAAAGAGAAACAGAGCGGCCAGCCCAGTGAAGATCGCCCAAGAAATAGAATTGTGCATTTTTGCCTGGATGGTTTTCATGTTGGTTTCCCTCCCTCTTTTTTTTTTTTTTTCTTTTTTGTCAGGTTCCGTTTTTTCTTCCTTTCTTTCCTGACAGATTGCGTTGCTCTCAAGCTCGTGGAAGGAGATTTAAATCCAGTGTTTTGCTGAAGGACACAAGAAAAGCCGAGGGAGTGAGAGAGTGTGACTTCTCAGTAATTATCTCTACTCATACTCTGGCACTGAAACACATTGTACAATCTGGACCCAGACAGCCCTCCTACACGCTGCAATCATTGGTTCTAATCCAAGGATTGACAGAGCTACAACACGCGCACGCACACGCGCACACACACATACATATACACACATACATACATACACACACTCACTCATACACACTGAGGAATCATTTACTGGGCAAATCAGGCTAGCTGATTAAAGAGACAGGAGCCTGGAGAGAGGAAAAGATAAATGCCATCCTACCCCTTCTATATTACTTTCATTTTTAACACTGTCAGTTTCTGTGCCCAAGCATCAAATGATCCCCTTCCTCTTGACAACCCCCGGCCTCCTGAACTCAGATTACTCCTAATCTTCAGGGGGCATGCCTTTTGCTTGCAAATGCTTAAAGGAAATTTTAGATTTTCATGCTGAGTGAAACTTAAAAAGAGGAGTCAAATTTCCTTCATTGGCACCGAATTTCCTTCACTGATGGAAATACCACCCAATAACAGTTTTTTTTTTTCCTCTTTCCCTTTCTCTTAATCATGACTACCACTTCAAAAATAGCAATTTTCTTTTTTTTTTTTCCTTTTCATCACTCATTGTGTCAGACTCTGTTTACTCTATTTATCAGTCACTTTGTTTTATAAAATTGCCCAGATGTCTTTATTGGATATTATAGAAATCTTAGATTATAGAAGCCTGCAATGACTACTAGGAGGGAGAGGGGAGAAGGAAGTCATCCTCAGTGTCCATTCTCTAATGGACTCAGAAGAAGAGGATATGGACTTACCTTGTGGCAGCAGGATAATCATGGGATAGACAAGCTGGGGAACTTTCTAATTGTAAGAATTGTTAAAGGAAACTTTGGAAGGGATCACCAAGGGATGTAGTCTATCACCCGTTTCCCTAGGACAGAAGGTATAATCTATACTTTAGTTTGATAGACTCCTAATATACTTTGTAGTCTTTTGATTTTTAATCTTTGACTTCCTTTTACGAGAAACTGGTTTTCCAATGGGAATATGTGTTCTGAAAATTCTTATGACCCTCCTTCCACAAATCCTCCTTTAATGAGAGTAATGGATTGTTCCCTGCTCTACTCTGGCTAGATAAAATTTTATTATATAATTTTCCTACTGTTAAACCAACTCTGTATTTATCCTCACCCAACTATATTCTCACTGAACTGCACTGATCCTCGACTTGCATGTTAGAAATATTTTATCGTCCACATTTGCACACTGGTATAATGTTTTTATTCTGTTATTATGTCCTTCCTCTTATGGTCACTAGAATGTTGTCCTTTTTAGACTAAGTTTCTAGGGATATTACCATGTCCATAATTCTCCTTGTTCTGTATCCCCATTCAGCCTTGTGCTATCAAAAGCTTAATAAAGCTTTTTTAGACTTATGATAGTGGTGGTGATAAGATGGAAAAGATTGACAGACTTTCTCATCTCCTGCCATTTCATTTGGTAGGGATCCCAATTTAGCCCATGAGTGGAAGGACCTTAGGCAATCTGTCAGGAAAGAAAGGAAGAAAAAACGGAGCCTGACAAAAAGAAGCAGTAAGAATTTAAGAATTAATAGTTATTGATTAATAATTATCACTGGTGCTATATTAGACATTAAGAAAATAAAACAGTTTTAGAACTGGATTTAAAACTAGAAGTGACCTCAGAGGCCTTAATTAAATTAAAAATTTAATTTAATTTAATGAAGGGATGAAGAAACTAAGACAGAGAAGTTAAATGATTTGCCCAAGATCACACAGTTAATAAGTGTCTGAGGTAGGGTTAGAAGTCATGTCTTCCTTATTCCAAGTCTAGCTCTCTATCTACCATGCCATATTGTTGCCTGACTCCAAGATGAAAATAGCAAGTACATACATCAATGATAGAGATGATGATGATGATAATGATGGTAGTGGTGGTGATGGTATTAATGGTGATAGTATTAAGCATTTAGCATTTCAACAATTTTAAAGTGCTTTATATGCTATTTGGTTCTCACAACAATCTTATAAGTAAATATTCTGCTCATTTTACAGATGAGGAAACTGAGTCTTTGAGGTAAAGTGATAGACAAGCTAATTGTCTAAGGCACAATATGAACTCATGATTTCATGACTTTAAATTAAATCATGTATCAATTACATCACTTAGCTGCCATTAAGTATACAATTGAGTAGCCAATAATTTTGGGAGAAGATACCAGCAATTTGGGGGATCAGAAAAGATTTCACATGGAAGATATTGGTTGAACTGCATCTAGAAGCAAACCAAGAATTCTAACACATAGAGGTGAAGAGGAAGAATATTACAGGCAAGAGGGACAATCCATACAAAAACATGGACCGAATATAAACTCTAAATTTTAGCAATAGATTTGATAAGGATGGCAAAATAAGGCATCTTGGGGGGAATATTGGACCTCAAAATTTGATTATAATAAAAATTTACATTTGTCAGAGAGAATCTAACTTTTTAATCATTAATCAGTATAGCACATAGAATAAACTTAAGCAAATGATCAATGAGTGTCACAGACAAGTTAATTTTCTTCTAGGGAAAGGCTTCTTATAACTTTTTTGTGTGTCATAGGTACTGTTGAATCTGATAAAGCCTAAGGACTCATCAGAATAATACATAGGGGAAGTGTTACTGAGCTTCCAGTTGGGCAGAGTAAGCTGGGACTCCTTTGTAATGTGCTGAAGTTCAATTTAGGGACAGTTAGACTACATAGTGGTTAGGGCATTGGACCTAAGTTTAAATCCGACTTCAGACACAACACTTACTAGCCATTTATAAGCCAACTACTTCTCCAAAAAGGGAATTCATTTTAGTCCTACTGAGTTGAATTCATTTCAATAATAATTTATTGAATACCAGTTCAACATAATGGTGCTTAATTGGGTGAGAAGAAAGGGGTGACCCAATTCAGATAGTCCTGCACCACAACAAAGGGCATCAGGTCCTGAACTACTTGGAGTTTTACACAGAATGAAACAAGATAACCAGGTCAATGCTACATTCAGTGAAACTTTTCTTGATTAGACCAATTTTTTGGAGCAACTTTCCTTTCCAAAGTGGTATTTGCTTTAGCCGCAGCAGTATGGAAAATGGGAATTTTATTTACTATGAATGTGATTGCACCAATTATCAATTCAGTTATTTAGGGTTATGGTGGGCTACGTTTTGAAATTGGATCTAACTGGAACTATTTGTCCTCTCTCATTGCTTTCTAAATTCCTACACACTTGTCAGACCCTTGTAATCTGCTTCTATCCCCATCACTCTAGTGAATCTGTTCTTCCAGGTAATCAAAGATTACTTTATTGCTAAACCCAGAAGCATTTTCTTAGGTCTCATCCTTTTAATTTCTTCAGCATATTGCCACTGTTGACCACGCTCTTCTTCTGGACATTCTCCCTTCTCAGAGTTTCTGTAGTTCTCTGCATTTTAGCTTGTTTCCTGATGGTTTGACTAATCATCAAAAATGTGCATGGAAACATTATTTATACCCTTCCCTCTCTTCATGTGTGCAGCTTAACATTCTTTCCTGGGTTCTATCATCTTTTATGTATTCTCTTGGGAATCTCATTAGCTTCCATGGATTTGGTTATGACATCTATGGACATGATTATTACATCTTTTTTCTCTCAATAGTATCTACTTTTCCAAATACATATAAAGATAGTTTTCAACATTCATTTTTATAAGATTTTGTGTTTCAAATTTTTTCTCCCTCCCTTCTTTACCTCCCCATTCTCCCAAGATAGCAAGTAATCTGATATAAATTATTAATGTAATATGATATAGGTTGTATATAGAAACAATATTTTAAAAAATATTTCCATATTTGTCATGTTGTGCAAGAAAAATATGACCATACTTTGTTGGTCATATTTTTCTTGCACAACATGACAAATATATGAACAGACAATTTTCAGATGAAGAAATTAAAGCCAGTTCTAGTCATATGAAAAAATGCTTTGACTCACTATTGAGTACAGAAATGAAAATTAAGACAACTCTGAAATATCACTCATACCTCTCAGATTGGCTAAGATGACAGGAAAAGATAATGATAAATGTTGGAGGGGATGTAAGAAAACTGGGACACTAATGCATTGTTGGTGGAGTTTTGAACTAATCCAACCATTCTGGACAGTAATTTGGAACTATGCCCAAAGAGCTATCAAACTGTGCATACGCTTTGATCCAGCAGTGTGTTTACTGGGTCTGTATGTCCATGATATCATAAAAAAGGGAAAATGACCAATGTGAAAAATGTTTAATGCCCAGGAACTGGAAACTGAATGGATGCCCATCATTGAGGAATTGCTATATAAGTTATGATATATGAATGTAATGGAATATTATATGTCTTTTTTTTTCTGAGACAATTGGGGTTAAGTGACTTACCCAGGGTCACACAGCTAGGAAGTATGGTCAAATTTGAACTCAGGTCCTCCTGACTTTAGGGCTGGTGCTCTAACCACTGTGCCAACTAGCTGCCCCATATTATTGTTTTATAAAAAACAATCAGCACACTGATTTCACAAAGGCCTGGATGCTGATGCAGTAGAACGAAGAGAAGATTATACCCAGCAACAACAACATTATGTGATGATCAATTCTGACCTGAATGACCTTAGTATAAGACATTCCTTATTCCCTCTCCATATCCTTAAGCCATCTGTTTCTCATGCCAGATATGTTCTTCCTCTTTGATTTAATTTCTTGGATCCCTTCTAGCTCCCTTGAAGATTCAACTCAAATGCTAACTTTTTCAAGAGACTTTTCTTGATTCTTCTTAGTGTTACTGTCTCTCCAATCACTTATTTTGTATTCTTTATTAATTCTTGTATTCTGCATAAGGTCATTCAGGCCAATTCCAATAGACTTGTGATAGAGCCATCTGTATTTAGAAACAGGACTATAGGGACTAAAGGTAGAACATTTCATTTTTTTTTTGGTTGTTGTTGTTTGTTTGTTTTTTCTTTCTCATTTTTTCCCTTTTTGATCTGATTTTTTTGTGTAATATGATAAATACTGAAATACGTTTAGAAGAATTGCACATATTTAACCTATATTGGATTAATTGCTATCTAGGCAAGGGGGTTAAGAGAAGGTAGGAAGAAAAATCTGAAAAACAAGGTTTTGCAAGGGTGAATGTTGAAAAATATCTTTGGATGTATTTTATTTTATTTTATTTTCCCTGAGGCTGGGGTTAAGTGACTTGCCCAGGGTCACACAGCTAGGAAGTGTTAAGTGTCTGAGACCAGATTTGAACTCAAGTCCTCCTGAATTCAGGGCTGGTGCTCTATCCACTGAGCCACCTAGATGCCCCCTGCATGTATTTTAAAAACAAAAAGTTATTATTTTAAAAAAATTTACAAAAAGAAAAATCTGACCAAAAGGGGAAAAAACCACTAGAAGGAAAAAGCAAGCAACCTCAACAACAAAAACAAGAAAGGTAAAAATATTATGTCTTTATCCACATTTAGTCTTCATACTTTTCTCCCTGGATGTGGATGGCATTTTCCATCCCAAGTGAATTGGAACGGTCTTGGATCACTGCATTGCTGAGAAGAGCTAAGTCTATCATAGTTGGTCATCACATAATCTTGTTGTCACTGTGTACAATGTTCTCCTGGTTCTGCTCACTTCACTTAACATGAAAGTCTTTCCAGGATTTTCTGAAATCTGCCTGCTCATCATTTTTTATACAATAGTAATAGTCCATTACATTGAAATATCATAACTAATTCAGCCATTCCCCAATTGATGGGCATCCATTCAATTTCCAATTCCTTGCCACTAAAAAAAGAGCTGCTACAGACATGTTGCACATTTTGGTCCTTTTCACCTCCTCACATCTACATATCAAGTCCCTTGTATCCCCACAGTTATAGTTCTAACTTTCAGATGAATATCTCTACATGTCCACAAACTTAATTTATTTTTCCCACTCTATCTCTTAACTTTCCTCTTTCTTCCTAGGGCACCAACATTCTTCCATTTAACCAAGTTTCCCACTTCCAAATCATCCTTAAATTTTCATTCTCCTTCCCTCCCTCCTAATATACAATCATTTCCTGTCTGATAAAACCTTCTTGGCATCTTTTATCGTCATCACTTTTTCAGCATTCACACCACAACTATCCAAACTCTGACTTGATATCACATCTGAACTATTGCAATAGTTTAATTTGTCTCTCTGTCTCCAGAATTTCCCCTTTCATTTGTTCTTCATATAGCTGCCAAATTGATATTATGAAAATTCAGATCTGACCATGAGAGTCACCTGCTCAAACTGCTATATGCTTTATATAGTGTTTCCTCATTACTTCCAGGATAAAATGGAAATCCTTCTCTTTGCTATTTAAAGACCTTCATCCTCTAACTACAATTTACAGTCAAAGCTGATGTCTTCTTACATGCTCTACATTCCATCCAACCTTATATTGACCTTGCTATAAGACATTCCTTATTTCCTTAAGCCATCTGCTTCTCATGCCAGATGTTCTTCCTCCTTGACTCCATTTCTTGGATCCCCTCTAGCTCCTTTGAAGATTCAATTCAAATGCTACCTCTTTTGAGACCTTTCTTGATTTCTCTCATTGTTACTGTCCCTCCAATCACTTTGCACTTATTTCTGTATTCTTTATTAATTCTTGTATTCTGCATTTATTTATGCATATATTGCATTCCTTTCTGCTCCCTTCCCACCTCAGACCCCAGAGGGTCTTCTTGAGGTCAGGGAGTGGGTCACTTCTATATTTATATCCCTGGCACCTAGGACACAACCTAGTATAGAGCAGGGATTTGATAAACTATTGATAGAGTTGTGAACAAACAGAAAAGACAGGGGTGCAAGTGGCTGACCTTGATTTTAGTGATTCTTTTCCTTTGGCTTATGAGGTTAAGACATTGTCTTTAATTATGCATCTTCAGGGGCCACTTATCCTTTTGGATCAGCAAGGTGGTTATGTGCCTCTCAAGTCTGCTCTTTGCCCATGGGCCAGTATTCTGTAAAGGAGAATGAATAGCTCCAAAATCCAACAACCTCTGCTGAGAAACCTTGATTCTAATCAGCAGAATCCCCACTCCCTCTTGGAATCAAGAGACCTCTATTCAAGCAATTGTCATATTCTATTAGTATGTTAAGAGTTGAAGTGAGGAAGGAAGGAAACAGGTGAGGTCATTAACTTTGAATTGCTTTTCACAATACTTTTTAATCTGCAGATTGATATTCTGCACTATACATTAAATGGAGTTTCTTAGGAAACTGTGGCTGCTCCTCCCCCCATTTACCTGACCAGAGATAATAGTCCGACCAGAGGTCCATGTGAGATCCGGTCCTCCTGCTGGCAAGTCCCAGCTGAGGTCGGCTAGTGACCTTCTAGCCCCACAAGGAAAAGGTGGACAATTGCACACACAGCAGGCCAGCCTCAGAGAGCTGCCAGACAAATGCTACCAGGAGGAGGAGGAGGAGGAGAGAGGTAGGTGTGTGCAGTACATGCATGTGGGTATGTGTGTGAGAAAGGGTGGGTGTGCACGTGGGGGGAATGTGGGGGCCGTATTTCCATTTCTCTCAGCTATTATGGAAGGAACGGCAGGAGCTTAAATCTAAAGAGCAAAAACAAGCTAATGTTCAGGACTTAACAAAAGCTGCCACTCTGCTCTGCCGTCCACCTGCTGTGGTCTGCTACTGCAGAGGCTTAGTACAGTGGGTGATCTTATATGCCCAGATGCTTGACTGAACCCAGAGACGGTGGGAAGAACCAAGCTAGTCTGCCCCTCTCACATCTGGGCTGGAGCAGGTTCAGCTCTGACTTAGGATGGCAAGGAGGATGCCCTGGGATGGAGGAGACAGCTTTTGCCTTTTCTTTAAAGGACTCTTCTCATCAATGGAAATCATGGATAAAGTCTGTCAGGACAGCCATCTTGGAGGTTGCTTTTCCATGTTGACCCAAGGGGGCTTAGGAGTGAATAATCCAGGAATCATTTAGATCAGTTTGGAGAATGAAGTACAGGATGGGGGACAGCAGATTTTCTATTATAATGATGATTTCCTTAAACTGATTTGGAAATGAGCTTGCATTCCCTGAGCACACACACACTGACTGATGATGAGGCAAGGTGGCTTAGACTCATACTGGGCGGCAAAGAAAAGCCATCTGGGGATTAGATTGCAGCTAATGTACAGACAGATAAATGAGAGTTTATTTCTTGTGTTTCCAGAATGATCTTCCCAGGCCAACCTTTCCAGTGAAGTAGAATTAGACAGCTATCTTAAAATCTGTATCATCATCATTTCTTAAGAGCTATGTAATTTTGGACCAGTTCCTTAACCTCACTGAATCTGTTTCTTCATCTACAAAATAAAAGTACTTTAAACTTCATGATCTTTAAAGTCCCTTTCAGGTCCTATGATTCCATGCATTAAAAACTCTCAATAAACCACTAGTTATAATGTATAAGGCATCCTTCAATGAGGATGTTCTGAACTTATTCTCTAAGCTTGAACAATTTACAATCTAAGCAGATTATTTTCAGAATGATCCTGCATTCCCTTCCTCCCTGGAATCTGGAATGGAAGACATACAAGGAAATCTTATCAATCAATCAATTAAGCACCTGTTATATGTCCTACACTGTGCTAAAAGAGGAGACACAAAAAGAGGCATAAGATAGTCCCGACCCTCAAGGAATTTATAATCTTGTCATCTCACACACTATCTTTCTCTCCTAGTTTTTTTTTTTTTTTGTTTGTTTGTTTTTGCTGGCAAGGGGAGCATGACCCTATGTTTCCTCACACAAAATGGGGCTGTCCTTTGTGGATATTAAATAAATGATCAAAATGTATGTTGTCAGAAATGATTATTTCTGTCTTCTGTCTTACTGACAGAAGAGAAATAAAGTCACAACTTGCATAGTTTAAGGAAGTAACTGAATCACTCTTCCTTTCAAATAAGTGCTTCTCCATGACCAGAGAGTGCTGGATTTGGACACAATACTAAATTGAGTGGCTCTACTTCTAGATTCCTTCTAGTTCTCATTCTATTATCAATGCTGGGATAGGTGCAGAGTGGGGAACACAGAATCAAAAGTCATTGTCCCAATGAACAAGTAAGGGACTTAATAAGTGTTTATTGACTGAATGTCATGAAATAATTAGAGATCAATCAAGAGATAAAATATAACAGTTACAACCTAAGTCACAGAAGATAGAAGCCAAAGTGATTACAGCAGATAAAGAATTCACGGAGGATGTGGGTCTAGAGATGAGATTGGAAGGGAGAGCAGGACTTGAATATCTGAAGGGGGAAATTCAAGGCATTCTAGAACAAATATAAATAGAAAATAGATATGAAGAAGAAAAAATGCTGAGGAGCTAGGCTGGAATGGAAAAAAGTATGTGTTTTAGAGAAGGATAGGAAATATAGTTGGGAGGCCAAATGGAGTCAGATGAAGTATGCATTATGATAACATAGAAATAGCATCAGTTTTCTCACTTATTTGCTTTTTCATAGTAATAGCTTTTATTTTTCAAAACAAATGCAAAGGTACTTTTGAACATTCACCCTCGCAAGACCTTGTGTTTCAAATTTTTCACTCTTTCTTCCTCCTCTACTCATCCTCTATACAGCAAGTAATCCAGCATAGCTTAAGCATGTGCAATTCTTCTAAACATATTTCCACATTTATCATGCTACACAAGAAAAATACCATGAGATGATCCACATTCAATCCCCACACCCTCTTTCTGGATGTATATCGTTCTCTTCATCACAACTCTATTGGAATTGGCCTGAATTACCTTATTGTTGAAAAGACCCAAATCTATCACAGTTGATTATCATATAATCTCCTTGTTGCTGTATGCAATGATCTCTTGGTTCTATTCACTTCACTTAGCATCAGTTCATGTAAGTTTCTCAAGTCCTCTCTGAAATCATTCTGCTTGTAATTTCTTATAGAACAATAATATTCCAAAACTTTCATACCATAACTTATTCAGCCATTCCTCAACTGAGGGCATCCACTCTGTTTCCAGGTTCTTGCCACTACAAAAATGGCTACTACAAACTTTCTCACTTATTTTTAACAAAAATGTGTGCAATACCTCACCACTGTGAGGATTAACTAAGATAATAAATAACATGCTTTTCCAAATCAAAAAGTACAAAATTAATGTCAAGGTACTAATATGAAGGATCTTAAAAGTCAGTCAAAGAAATTTGATCTTGATAAACTAGACAATAAAGAGCCATTATAATTTCATGAGAAATTATATGATAAAATGATGATAAAAATATTGCCTTAGGAAGATTTGTCAGTAAGAGGTTATAGGACCAACAAGAAGGCTATTGCAGCAATCCAGCAGTAAAGCAATGAGGCAGGTGTAAATAAAGGCCATTACAGTAAGAATAGAGAAAAAGTAAATCTGAGAGATGATTTAAAAAAAAATAGTGGATATCTTGAAAGTCTGTTGAGGACAGACATTTGTGTCTTATTACTATTTGTATCTTAATTACTAAGCTACTTAATAATATAGTACCCTATTTGTAAGCACCACAGTACTGACCATGTAGTTCAAGGAATAGGGCTAAAATCCAAGTTCCTTTACTTACTAGATGTATGGAAAAAGAGGAAAAGGGGAAAGAAGGTAGTACAGATGTTATTATCCCATTTCACAAATAAGGGAATTGAGAATCCAAAACATTAAGTGACTTCCCAATACTACTTTCTCCATATGGCTGTTGTAAGCAAAGCACTTTGTAAACCTTAAAGCATTGTATAAACACCCTGTTTTTAATAATATAAACAATATATGTTGATGAATTGTTTGACTGGTTATCAGTAGGGGGAAAAAGAAGATGAAAGTCAAATATTATTTTAATATTTCTTACCTAGGAAATTCTGAAACTAATCAATAGAAAGGGTAATTAAAAAGGAAATTTGAGTTAACAAGCCAAAATAGCGGACTGCTAGAACAGAACTAAGGAGAGCTACTTCACTTTTCAACTCAAACTTCTCAAAAGTCTGAAATACCCATCCAATTGAATAATGATCAAGAAATCCAAAGGAAAATGACACAAAATTCCTTCTTTTATCCCAGAACAGCACAGAAAAGTCTGTCAATAGCCTACATGAAATAGAAAAATCCTGTCATAGGAAGGGGCTGTACTAAATAGTAGCATAATTTTGTAATGGTGGGGGAGGAAGATGAGTAGAGTGAAATAAGTCACCCTTCAGAACTTTAATGTCTTCCAATGGGTACTAAGGGAGTTAATAAGAAAAAATAGAAGGCATGGGAGTAGGTTAACTCTGAGCTAAGAATTTTGAAAGGCAAAAGTCATAGTATAAAAGTAATATATTCATGCAGAAAGGAGGAAGAAATGGGAGGAACTTGCTATTTCTCATTATTTGAACTGCATGAGAAGAAGGGTATATAAACATGAAGGAAGGAGTTGAGGGAGCAGGTTTCAGATAAATTTCACTCATCTAAAACAGACAAACCATATACGGTTTGCTATAAAAAACAAAACATTAAAGTCAATGGAGAAAGAAGTAGGGAAGACAGGGTGGGGTTCAGAATAGAATTCAGGTTGAGTTGGAAATGATTTAAAGTCATCCAAATGGAGATGACTCAGACCTAGAAAGGACCAGAAAAAAAACCTTGGTGGGGGAAGAAGGGCCTTTCATTATTCATAAAATTTAACTCCCCAAAATCTGAAACTAACTCTTTCTTCCTGGTAGCCTTGCCCTTTGGTTCTGATTTTTCCTTGTGGGCAGTAAAAACAAAAAAAGACAAAAATTCAAGGACACTGTGGGAAGGGCTGCTCTCTAGTTGTAAAGGATCTTACAAGAGATTCTTGTAGGTGAATACTCAAAATTGATGTCAGGATTTGCTTAACCCCCAAGGGAAAATAGATAATCACAGATTTTTTAATCTGAAAGATATTTTAGAGATTATATAACTGCAACCCATTACATTCCAGACAAGGAAACAGGTGCTCAGTGAGAGATTTCCAAGGGTTATCTAGCTAATTGGTAGGAGACATCTATGGAGGTGCACTAAGTGTCAAGGCAGCTGAATAACTGAGTTTTAATCCTGGTGACAACCATTTCTTTGCAGAGATGATAGACTATGGATATGAAACATTGACTATAATGCTTCATGCTTACTACCCAGTGTAATTTGAGCAAGTTTTTTTTGTTATTGTTTTTTATTATTTTGTTTTGTTTGCTTTGTCTTGCTTTTTTTTTCGGGTCTCAGGCTCCTTGATTATAAAATGAGAGAACTAAATTGAATGACTGTTGAAGTCCCTCCTCACTCAAGATTTAAACATCAAAAAGGGTATTTACATAGAGAAAAATGCAGAACAGGATTGCAGATGAAAACATGAAACCACTTTACTTTTTTTTTTTTTTTTTTTTTTGCAGGACGTCTCTATGGATAGAAGACACAGGGAGGGATATATTGAGAGATTTGGTAATGTAAAAACCCAAACTTTCAATATGAATTTTAAAAACATTCCTAGGAAAAGAAGAACAGTTTAAGTTACATTCAGCCTTTTACACTTTGGCGTAAATTAACTTGAAATATTCTCTTAAGCAAAAACCTGAGTAGAAAGGAATATGTAGAAACCAAGAGGAAACCTGAAGGGGGCAAGGCACCATGATATTATAACATGATATTGGATTGGGTGCTCCACCAACAAATAACTTGATAATACTTGACAGTTTTATATTCTATCTTCCAGTGGTGAAATAAAGACTTCCTGGGTAATTTGGAAGATGCAATATTATTTAAGAGAAATTAAAAGAAATTACTTAGATTTGAAGAGAAAGGCTGGGTATATCACAGAAGACAGAAGCAAGTAGAAATGACACTGTATGACAAGAGAAAGGGGTAATTATATCCCCAATGTCTTCCTTCTTTTTTTCATCTCCCCTCAGTAGTGCCCTCAAATGTTATACTTTTAGGAATTAGGGGTAGGAAAAAGAATAAGGTGAAAAATCTTCAAGGAGGATTCCCAAAGAGAGTCTGCATGGGAGGTAACAAGTCCATCTGATAATGCCTCTTTATCCCAGGGGTTTCATGGATGCTAAGTCATAGTAGGATAAAAAAGAGACACATAAAGGCTTAAAATCAAATCAGCATGTCACTGGGAAGAATAATGGGGCTTTCTGTCTGTGGGTATATATATTTTAAATTTCTGAGTGAATTAAACATCTATAAAAGGTGTTAGATTGACAGCCCAGGAAGTCGGGAGCCATGATTTATACCCACTCTAGGGAAGGCACAGAAAGGTGTCCCACAACATTCTAAGTGCTCTGAATAACTTGTACATTGCATTCCTCATGTAGGTGCCAATTTGTATCTGTTGTCCTTAGGGCCTCTTTGCCATTTTGTATGGATTTGTGACTGATATATGTAGCACCAGTTTGATGTAACATAATATAATAGAAATAATACTAGATTTGGTTTGAAAAATCGGAACTTGAATCCTGCCTCTGCTTCTTATGAGACTTGCACAAATCTTAATTTTCTTACCTTGGAAAAATGGGGGTAGGGGAAGGCAAGAAGAGCTAATGTTTAAAGGTTTCCCCATTTGTAATGGGTATTGCACATATGCCAGATCCCCATTATATTCTGAGATGATTTTCAAAGCCTCATTCAAATTCATTATTTTGTGGCTGTAATTCTTAGACAGATATGTTTTATCACTAATAATAATATTTTGAGACAGCTTGATGGAGCAGTACATAGAGTGCCAGACCTGGAGACAGGAAGGACTGAGATAAAATCTGGCTTCAGATAATTTCTAGCTATATGATCTTGGACAAGTGATTTAACCCATTTGCTTTAGTTTTCTAATCTGTAAAATGGGGATAATAATAGCTCTTACCTCCCAGGGTTATTGAAAAAATCAACTGAGATAGTTGAAGAAACTGAAGTAAATAGAGGTTAAGTAAATTGCCCAGGGTGGCAATACATAATTTTAAAGTTTGACATAGAGGGGATCTTAAAGGCCATTGTTTCCAAATCTCCCATTTTATAGATAAAAAGTCTGTATTGAGAAGCTAAATAACTTACATTGGGACATATAACTTGTAAGTGAGGCAGTATTTGAATTTAAGACTTTGATTCTAAACTCCAAACCTGTATCAACTATACCATTTAACTGCTGAAATTTGCAGAATTGTTTACAGAAATATCACTTCACTATAGACATACCAAATTTGGAAAGAAATAAAATAATTAAAATTCACATACATATTTTCACACTAAAATACATGTGAATAATTTTACCAGTTATTTTTTTCTTCAACCAAGATGATAACACAGCTTGAAATATAACAGAAAAACAAAGAAGAAACACTACATTTATCTTTTGTTTAGCTATTTCAATCCTGTCTGACTTGTCATTAACTTACTTGAGGTTTTTTTGGCAAAGATACTGAAGTGATTTTCCATTTTCTTTTCCTGCTCATTTTACAGATAAGGAAACTGAGGCAAATAGGGTTCAGTGACTTGCTCAGGGTCACCCAGTTAGTAAGTGGCAGAGACTGGATTTGAACTCAGGTCCCCTTGATTCCAGACCTGGTACTCTCTACTATAATACCCAGCTTAATTTATTTTAATCTTTAAAATAATATTAATCTATCTAGATAGATTTAAATTTAAAATTTTAATTTAGAAGATGTGGTCTTGGACAACGATTTCTATAGGTTATTGTATTTTACATGCTTTTAAGCGATTTTTGTGAATTTCCTTATAAATTATATTTGGATGTAACATTCACTATCTAAAACACACAAGCCTCCTACAAAGTATATTCTCATAAAAACTTTATTATTTGCTAACATGAAGGGATGTGTCCTTTAATATTGACAATATAGTACTAACATTCACATTTGTATTTGCCTTTCCCTTTTGATTTCATTTATGTTGTAGTAGTCATTGTTTACATTGAGCTTTTGACTCTGTCTTCATTCTATATTATTTCATGTGAGTCTTCCCACATTTTGTTTCTCTAAATTTGTTTACATTTGTCATTCCTTATGGCATAGCAATACTGATTACATTCATATACAATATTTTGTTAAGAAATTTCCCAATTGCATAGTAAATATTTTGTTCTCAGATTTTTATTATAAAAAATAATGCTTCTGTGATTATTTTATACAAATGGATTTGTTCCTGCTATCAGCAGTTGCTTAGGATTCCTAGTTGCTAAACTATACATGAAAGTATATGAAGAATTTAGAAATAATTCTTGCATAATTTCAAATTGTTTTTGAGAACAGTTTAAACAATATGCAACTGTCAGTATTAAGTTAGCATTTCTGTCTTCCAATAGTTTCTCCAAAAATATATTCCCATATTTCATCATCTTTATTAACTTGATGATTACAATGTAATAATTCCAGATTCCTTTAAGTATCTATAATGAGTAATAATTTGGAACACTCTTCAAATAATATTGATATGATTGTTAATCATTTATATTTTTTAAATTTTAGAAACTGTTCACATACTTTGACTACTAATCTATTGAGGGGAATGGCTTGTAATCGTACATATTTGTGTGAGTAGTAATAGTAACCAATATATGTGCAATATGTTAAAATTTGCAAAGTACTTTGCAATTTTTTTCTCTTTTGATTTTTACAACAATAATATAAATTAGGAGAAATAGTTATTTCCATTTAACAGATGAGGAAACTGAGGTGTAAAGTGATATGTTCATGATTATATGACTAATAAATGTGAGAAGTGGGATTCAGTACTTGATTCTAAGACCAGACTCTTGCCACCTATGCCAAAGATTTCTAGAGAAAAAACCTTCTATTCTACTCTAATTTTTAAAAATAATATAAAATTTTCCATATAATCTTTGTAATTTATCAAATTACTGATAAAATACTGATTTAGATCTATTTTTTCATTTATCACTTTTTAGTTTTTCCAACAATTCTTATCAATTACAGAATACTTTTTTATGTTTTTGAGGCTATCAAAGATAAGACTACTTTCTTGTATGTTTCTTCATCTTCCTTATTAAATTTATATTTTTATTGTACTTTTTTAAACTATGACACCATTTTGATAAACACTATTTGGTAGTATAGTTTGAAATTTAGTAGCATCAACTTTCTCTTTTTTCTTTCTTTCTTTTTATATTGTAATATTCTTTATCTTATCCTCAAAATGAATTATATTTTGTCTAGGTCCATAAAACATCCCTTTGATAATTTGATTGGTATAGTATTATACTAGTAATTTTGTAATATCTCATTTTCACATAATAATCCTCCTATGAATACTAAATATCTCTTTACCATTTTAGGGTTTTTATTCTGTAAAAAAATTGAATTTGTGGGTATATGTATCTAAATGTCACTGTGGTTTATTCTCAGATATTTAATTAATTTTATTGTTGTTGTATATGAATTTTCTCTTTTCAAGTCTTCCTTTTAGGTTTGGATAATAATATGTTGAAATATGTTTGTTTCATGTATTATTTTGTTACTTTTAGCAACATAACTTTAACTATGAGCTTCATCAATTTTTTTCATTAATTATGGTTCTTCAAATAAGCTGTATACAAACAACAGTAATTTAACCTCCTCTTTCTCCAAGCATATCTCTTTAATTTTTTAAAATCAAATTTGAGCTTAAATAAAAAGGACACACAGTTAAGAACATTTTTATGTATACAGAATAATGTAAAGAAAATTCGATATAAAACTATGAATTTTCATTTCAGTGTTTACTTAAAGAAGAAAATCACTGATATAATTGTTCAGTTACTCTGCTTTTCTGTGCTTCCTCTCAGTTATCTTTTGTTCTTTGCAATGAATTTTAAATTTATCTTTACATCCCTCCCCACCCTAGAAAAAGCTACTATTAGATCCAAAATATATATGTATATGTAAAACCATAATCTCTATCTATTTTTCTCTCTCTTTTTCTCTTTATTTGTTCTTTCTCTGGACATGATAGCATCTTCCTTCATAGGTCCTTTGTAGCTGATTTGAGCATTTGTGATAATCAAACTCTTAATTTCTTTTTTCTTGTCTTAGCTTTCTTAAAAACATAAATAGGTATTTTATTTTATCTGAGTTTTTTTGCATCTTACTGATATGACAATGGTTTTATTATCTTGTTTATGATTATGTTTATACTCTTCCTAATATTGACCATTTTAATATAAATCCAACTTGATGGATTTATATAATATTCTTTAATTTCTCTGGTAATATTTTATTTGTTATATTTATATTTTCATTAACATATATAAAACACACACTATATATATAATGGTACTGGTCTACAGTTGTCTTTCTCTGCTTAAGTTCTTCCTGGTTTGATTATCAGCATCATATTTATCACATAAAAGAAGTTTTGAAAGGTGTCTTTTCTCTTTCTCTTGTTTAAAGAATTTATAACATGTAGGCACTATAGCATCTCTAAATTTTTTATGAAATTAATGTTCAAATTCACCTAATTAAGTTTTTTATAGGGGTAAAGAGGCTTATTTTATGGTCTAGTAATTTCTATAAAATCATAAGATACTTATTTCCAGTTTCACTAAGCCAGACATTTATAGTGTTGTAACAATTCATTAAAGCTCAAAGTTATATTATTAGTATTCAATTATTATCATTAATTCATTTTCTTTCTACTCAATATGACTTCTGCCTTTTGATTTTTTTTTCAATTGCAATTTGATTTTTTTTTCCTCTCTCTAATTGGTTAATGGCTACCTTTCATAAAAGGTATCAGGAAATATTGAAGTATACTTCTGACTACTTCTCATCAATAAATTAACACATATTTATTTAGTGCCTACCAAAATGATCTATGAATATTTTGCTATATTGAGAGGCCACAGGGCATAATAGATACTGAACTGATCTTAGATTCAGGAAGACACTTATTCAAGTCTTAGTTCTGATATATACATACATATATGAAATATGTGATTATAAGCAATTCGCTTATCTGTTCAGTGTTTCATAAATAAAGATTTATGTTTCATAAGTAAAGAGTTATTTCATAAAAATAGTTAATGGCCTGTATTTTGGGTTTTTTTCACCAGTTTTTACTATTAATTCAATAAAATGTTCATACAAACAAGAAAATCCAAAATAAAAAATGAAAATATCCTTATTAGGTTTTCACTGACAGTTTTTTTTTTTACAATAAACTTCATCTTAACAGAGAAGTATAGAGAATATCAAATCTTTTCCTTGATTATAGCTTATTTATTACAATCTTCTTTTGCAACAAAGCCATGACAATCTCTTTCTCCCATGCAAGTTTAAGATCATAAAGAATTTCTTCCATGCATGCATTAAGATCATAAAAATTCAATATATGTGAACATTGAGATACCTTGCTTCAATAATCCTTAGTACTTGCACCAAGCAAGGCACAAAAAGAGAGAAATTTGCTCACCAACGGTGTTTATCAATATCATGTTGATGTGCTATGTGATACTGAAATAGAAGAATTCCCTATAGTTGGTAACATTTAATAAGTATTCAGCTTGGGGGGGGATATCATTCTAATTGCATTAATTTTAGGAAAATTGTGGTCTTTACTCATATGAAATCTATAGTTAATCAAAAATAGTAAACCTAAAAATCTATAAAGGAAAAAAAATAAGTATATTAAAAACAAATATTGTCCAGATTATGAGGTACAAGTAGTTGAATAGTCAACTGATTTTTTGTTAGTTCATATATCTTGTTAAGAAACTGTTGATCACCAACGGGTCAAACTCAGGAAAAAAAAACTAGGAAAAATGTTTGAGACAATGCATAGGTCATTTAATGATCAGAAGCTGCTTCCTGCCCCTAAATCCCATTTTGTCTTTTAATAAAAGTGTTCTCAGGGTGATTCTACATGGTTGTGAATCAGAGAATGCCATGATCTCCAAAGAAACAAAATTTATAGTTGGTCTGAAGGGCAATAGAGAAAAAATGTGGATAAAGCTAAGTATTATATAGTATATTAGAAGCATATATTATACCTAATGACTTTCATACATTTATTCATATAAAAGACATCATTGGGAATATGTATAGCCTGAGTGTTTTAATAGTACCTTTGACATATTAAGAAGAACCAAAGGGAGAACTCTAACACGTGGGAGATCTTCTACATAAGGTTTATAGCAAATATGGTTAAAATTTATGGAAAGAATTTTGTGAATTCAGGAGATATTCTTGCATATTATATCTTAACCCATAGAAGGAGAATCCACATTCCTAATATTATGGGTCAACATAACTGAAAATAACATTTATTGTCTTTCTAAACCAAATTACAGGGCTTTGCCAATATTCTCTTTTAGGTAATCACCCAACATGTAGGTACCCCAAACCAGACATGGATCATGCTCTACAAGGATATATAATTTAGGGGTAAGCAGAAGGTAGCATCGTGCTCCATACAGTTAAATACCTGATAAGTGTCTATTGAAAATGGTGATTTGAAGGAAACACCTGGAAAAATAAGAGCACATATGCTCTGTTGCATTGTTTAAGTGCCAGATGAACTGTACAGATGATAAGGGCTACAGTGATATAAGGGAGGGATAGAATACTATGGCTGGATAATTCATAAATGTTAACATAAATTGAGTAGAGTATAAGTGCTCCTATTTTACAGAGTTCAGTACTGTGCTTCTTCGAACTCCTTTCTGCTGTCCATTTACTGATGCTCAACAAGAAAATATATGATAAAGTAAAAAAGATACATTCCAACTTTCTGGGGTCCTAGTTATTACACACTGCCTCAGTTTCCCTAATCAAGGAAGAAAAAATCCTGTGTCATGGAAACCAAGGGAAAGGGGGCTTCCCAGGAAAATATCACAGAGTTACTCCCTAGGATCCCTAGAAAAGAAAGAGACTTTGTTGAGACAATTCATTTAACTCCTAAATACAAAAGATAAGACCATGAGGTCAGAAAGGAAGTATTAGATGGGTGAGTTTTCCAGCTTCATCAGGTTCACAACAACAATCTAAAATAGAAAATGCAGCCCATCATGCAGATTTTACTAGTTGTATAAACACTCTTAAATGTGACAGCTTCTTTTTAAGAAGGACTGGGTTTATTGACCTAAGAGAAACATAGATGTTCATGAGGAAATATGAAGTGCTTGGGTCTCTGTTGTTGTTGGCTTATTTTTTTTAAGGGAATTGAGTTTTGCATTATTAATACCCTCAGCATTTGCTCTGAGCTGCTGACACCCTGGAATAGTTCTGTTGTGCTGTCAGATTGTAGCTTGAGGTTTAAAAAATCCACTTTCCTTATTTAGTTCTGGGGTACCTTCTGCTGGAGGTAGACAGAGGGGAGCAAGAGGGATTCAGAATGCTGGCCACTGGAAAGTGGGTGGAGGAGGGACATTTATTGAAAATTCATAGGAAGACAATGAGAGGAAGGGAGAGAACAGACTGAGAGAGTTGCTAAAATAAAAATCTTCAAAAGTGAATCAATGGTATATTATAACTTCTGCTTGCTAGCTCACAAGATTATGGCACATGCTTGAGGCTTTTTATATGAGTCTATATGGGTCTCTTCTCATCTTTAACCAGGTTATGAGTCAATGGCTGTTAGTTTAAATGTTTTCTGCATTATCATCATTATAATTATCACAACTAACATTGCTAAAATGCCTACTATGTGCCATCATTATGCTAAGCACTTTACAATTATCATCTCATTTGATCCTCTTAACAACCCTAAGAGGTAGTTGCTATTATAATTTCTATTTTATACATGAGGAAACTGAGGCAAACTGGGGTAAAGGGACTCACCTGGGGCATGGAAGCAGGATTTGAACTGAGATCTTTCTGACTCCTGGTCTGGTGCTCTATCCACTATGCCATCTAACTGTCTGATTATTATTATATAGAAATAATTAATTTATCCATCAATCAACAAGCATGTATTAAGCACTAGTGACATGCTAGGCATTGTGCTAAGCACTAAGATACAAAGAGAGAGCAAAAATAGTCTCTGCCCTCAGAGAGTTTACATTTCAGGGGGGAGAAAAGACACAAAAATCAGGAATAGGAAATGGATGCAAAAATAAAATTTAGAGGATGTAACACAGTAGAAAGGCTAGAAAAGACCTTCTAAAGAGGTGGTTCTTGATCTCAATTTCAAAAAGAAGTTAGGGATTTGAAGAATTGGATATTGGGGAAATAGGGGACATAGCAGTCACTGTAAAGGCATAGATACAAGAGCTGATTGACATGTATGAGGAATAACAAAAAGGCCAGGAGAGCTATATCTAGGAGACAACTGGGAGCTCAGTGGATAGTACTGAGCTTGGAGCTTGGAAAGCCAGAGTTGGAATCCAGCTGCAGACACTCACTACCTGTGTGACCCCTGATAGGTAAGTTAAACTATATTTGCCTAAATCTATTAAAGAAGGAAATGGCAAACCACTCCAGTATCTTTGCCAAGAAAATCCCATCCCCCCAAAAGTCATACAGGACTGAACAACAATACAACTATATCAAGTGTGTAGAAGGAAGATAACAATACAAGAAAACTAGAAATTTAAAGAACTTAAATGTCAAAGAACTTTCTATTTGATCCTGGAGACAAATAATCCTACGGTTTAGGAAAATTGCTTTGGCAGCTCTGTGAAGGCTGAACTGGAGGGTAAAGAGACTTGGGAGTGATCAACTAGAAAACCATTACAATAGTCCAGGCAAGAGGTGATAAGGGCTTGAACTAGAGTGGTGGTTATGTGAGTGTAGAGGAGATTTATATAAGACATATTGGAAAAAAAGAAATGACAAATTTTGGAAACTTATTGGATATATGCATTGAATGAGGGGAATTGAACATAACCCCTTGGATTGTGAACTTGAGTGACTAGAGAGTGGTACCTGGAAAGTGATATTAAAAAAAAGGTTCAGAAGAGAGTTTGGGGGAAAAACAATGAATTTTATTTCTGACTTTTAGAATTTGAGATAGCTATGAGAGACCTCTTTCTAAATCCAAGAAGAAGAAATAGTCTTCCACTTGGAACTTAAGGCTAGAGGTGGGCAAAGAGATCTGGTAATCATTTGCATAAATCATTCAACCAATGGGAGCTAATGAAATCATCAGGTGTGATAATATATAAAGAAAAAAATCAGACCCAAGAAAGAGCCTTGGGGAACCACCAAGTATTTTTGTCCCCAATTTGCCAGCACTGAGCTATGTTATCCCCTCAGGTTACTCTGAGGGCCTTATAAGAAGGTGGGAGGAAGTTTATTCCCTTATGTCTTTATACCCAGAAACCAGGCCCGACCTGCTGGGGATTTGCCATTTCAATACTATGGACAATCTTCTCACTCTGGCACTGCAAACAATCTGGACTACTATAAGTCCTAGTGGCTGTTCCCCCTTGCAAGCCTCTTCCCAGGCCAATCCATCCTCCAACCAGCTATTAAATTGATCTTCTATAGCTATGACCATGACACTATCCCCCAGTCAATATATTTCAGTAGCTCCATATAGGAGCAGCTAGATAGCCACAATGGATAGAGCTCTGGAGTCAGGAAGATTCATCTTCCTAAGTTCCAAATGCAGCTGCAGACACTTATGGGTTGTGTGATCTTGAGCAAGTCACTTAATCATGTTTGCCTCAGTTTCCTCATCTGTAAACTGAGTCAGAGAAGGAAATTGAAAACTACTGCCAAAAAAGGCTCCAAATGGAATCACAGAATTAGACAAGATTGAAATGACTGAACAACAATGACAATAATCTCCAGTAGTAAACATAAAATTCTTATGTGATGATCATTTATGATAGATTTAGCTCTTAGCAAAATAAAGATTCAAGATAATTCCAATAGATTTGGGTAGAAAATGCCACTTCCATGCAGAGAGAAAACTATGGATACCTGAATTCGAATTGAATATATTATTTTTGGACTTTTTTTGTATGTTTGCTTTTTCTTTCTTGTGATTTCCCCCTTTTGTTCTTGTTTTTCTTTCCCAATGTGACTAATATGGAAATACGTTGAAAATGATTGTACATGTATAATCTATATCAGATTGCATGCTGTCTTGGGTAAGGGGGGAGATAATGGAGGAAAGGAGAAAACAAATTGGAACTCAAAATCTTACAAAAATGAATGTTGAAAGCTATTTTTGCATGTAATTGAAAAATAAATTATTTTCTCTAAGAACTAAATAAATGAATATAAAATCCTCTGCCTCTTAAAGTTCTTTATAACTTGGTCATAACTTTCCAGTCTTTTTAAACCTTATACCTTCATCCCATACTCTATGATCCAGGGACATTGCCCTCCTTGCTGCTCCTTACATGTGACGCTCCATCTCCCAACTCCTACAGTTTTCAATATATGTCCTCTCATGCTTGGAATGTTCATTCTCTTTATCTGTGTCTACTACCTTTCCTGACTTTCAATCTGAGCTAAAATTCTTCTTCCTATAAGAAGTCTTTCATAGTCCTCCTCAATCTTAGTGCCTTATCTCTAAAACTACCCCAAACATTATAGATAGAGAGAGAGGGGTATATCTACAGCTATCTATCTATCTATCTATCTATCTTGTATTTGCACACTTTTTTCATGTTGTCTTTTCCATTAGACATATAGAGCTGAGCTCCCAGTTGGACTTGATTTCTGAAGCCCTAGTCTTGGAGAGAGTTCTGGGAGCAGAAAGCCTCTCTCTGGGCACTAGATTGCTATGCTCTATCATCTCAATGTATACCTTTCATACTCAAAGTCAGTGAAAATGCTGATAATAATAATTGTCTATCTCACAGAGATGTTGTAAGGAAAGATTTATTGTTGTAGTGATTGCTATCATTTTAATTATTATTCCTTTCAAGGCCTCCTCTGATGCCTCATTGTGGTTTGAATATGCATCTGGTATCTTGAATGATCTGTTAGTAAAGCAGACACTCTGTCAAGTCCTGCCAAGTTAGAAAAACACAAAGTATGAATTTATTTGATGGATAAAAAGGTGCCTAACATCTCAGGGCTAACTTGATTAAGGTCACAGAGACTCACCATAAGTTTGACCAAAGAGTAATGATTTTTTTAATGTTAGTGAAACACAGATCACCTCTAAATTGTTGAAATGATTGTGATTTGTGATGGTAGGTCACTCAATCAACTATTAAGTCCCTACTATGAGCCAGGTATGCAAATATGTATGTATATACATATATAGGATCTCTATTATTACCTTCTATACTAATTCTCCCTCCTTTACAAAGAAGTTCAGTACCTAAGTAATAGTTTTACTCTTACTCCAAACAATGACTTCAAAACATGTATTAATAATGTCCTCTCAAATACCTCATACCCCCATTCAATTATATAGATACATTTGTACATAGACACACATATGTGTGTTTGTCTTTCTGTCTATCTGTCATTCTATCTCAAACACTCAGCACCTGGCCCCTCAAATACCACAGATATCCCATTCAATAAACTTTTTAGTCTCATAACCTCTATCATCAATCCCACAAAGCCACTGAGTCAGGGCCACAAATCTTATTAGCATCCTTAATTGTGCACTTCCATGAAAAAGAACTTTGAAATACCTCCCTCTGATCATATCTCCTTTCTATTCATATTTCTATTTCACTCCTCTAAAGTCTAGTCTTCCTCCTTACCAACATCCCCAATCTATTGTCCCTGTCTGAACTTGTTTCTTTCTTTATATTATGACTTTAAATCAACCAGTTCAACTTATATTGAACATTTATATGTATATGTTAAATCCCTTGTCCTCTTGTCATATAATTGCTCATGCTTAACCAGATCTCAATCATGAATTCTCCTCAACCATCTTCCATTCATCTTTTTTAATTTATTTTTTTAAATTCCAATATTACTGAATGTTCTTTTAGATTATTTTTCTCTCAGTCATACATGTTTTCAGTTTCAGCTTCTAGAATGAAAAGATTTCTGTTTACCTTAAAATGTTAGCAAATACAAACATTAATTTTGAAAGGAACTTCACTAAGTAACTAGAGATCCATCTCCCTCTCCGTGGTCCATGTATTGGATCAAAATGATCCTGCCTTTTGCTTTTGTCGACCATAGGAAATCTCTTCATTCAAACACCTATATAGCCAGAAGAGTATTCTTTTTGTCTCTTACTTTCATTTTCAATCTTTTTTATGCCAGGAGATTTTAACTTTTTTGTGTATTATAGACCCTTCTAGCAGTCTGGTTAAGCCTATGGAATCATTCTCAGAAGAGAGGACCACTACCCCTTTAATAAAGTGTTATTGTTACTGTTTCAGACTTCTGGCTTTGTCTCTCTTATTGTAGGTGGGATGATTTTAATCCTCACAGATCAAATGCGATTATGTATGCAAAGGGCTTTGTGAAGCTTAAATAAGTGTACGTGTTAGCTATTAATATTATTTTTATCTCTCCCTTGTTGATGATCTGGTAAATTTTTCCTGTGGTTTCAAGTATCATCTCTCCACAGATGACTGCCAGCCAAAAACATTTTGCTGAATATCACCAGCTGCCTTCTGGATACTTTCACCTGAATTTGCCTTCAAAAGCTCAAACTCACTATTTCCAAAATGAAACTAGTTTCTAGGTGGTATAGTGGGTAGAAAGTTGGCCCTGGAATAAGCAAGAATTGGGTTCAAATACAATTTAAGGTGCTTATTAGCTGAGTGATCCTACGCAAATTGCTTAATTTCTGAAAAACAGGGAATAATAGCTGCATTTGACTCATAGAGCTATTATAGGATTAAATGATATAATATTTATTAAATGCCTAATAAAGTGCCTGGCACATAATAGGGATTATAAAAATGCTTATTCTCTCCTTCCCCTCCTCACCTCTCACTTCCAGATCTGCCCTTCCTTTAAACTTTTCTACTTCTGCTGAGAACTCCACCATCTATCTTAGTGATCTGATTTTGTAAATTCAAAGTTATTCTTTTTTCTTCCCTTTCCCATTCCCCACCCCTCATTCAACCAGGTCCTGTGTTTTGTTGATTTGATTTCTACAGCTCTAAATTATATTCTCCTTTATCCACTCACAACATCTATTCTCTCATCACCTTTCACCTGCACTTTTATAACTGCCTAATTGGTCATCCTACTATCAATTTCTTCTTTAACCAATCCATCATCCACACAGTTGCCCAAATTATCTTTTTAAAATACCGGTCTGACCGTGTCATTTTTCTGCTCAAAAACACTTTCCGCAGCCTGTTGCCTCTAGGATAATATGCAAACCTGGCATTTAAAATCCTTCACAATCTGGCTTCAACTTCCCCTTCCAGACTTATTTTACTTCATTCTCCTTCCTGTATCTATTCTCCAGACAAATTGGACACCTAAATCTTCCCTGAATTCATCATTCTATCTCCTGTGTTCAGGCCTTTGCAAAGGCTGGCCTTGTGCCTGGAATGTTCCCTTCTTCACCTCACCTCTGCCTCCTCAAATCCTCACTCTCTTCCCTTCACAGGCCTTTCCAGGTGGCATGTCCTAATTGATAAACATGTAGGAAGCATCCATGACATGTCAGATTCCATGCTAGGGCCCTTAGCCTTTAAGTATAAAATTTCTACCTAAAGTTGTCTTGATTCTTGGGAGGAAGGGGTTAGTTAGAGTTCTCTTAATTTTCAAATTAACCTTATATTTCTCTGTGTACATGCTATGTCCCCTAGCAGGACCCTTGAAAATAGGGATATTTTAATTTTGTCAGTATATCACAGGATCTATAATAATGCCTTGATTGTGATAGATACTTATTAAATGTCTGTAGAACTAATTTGAGTTGATCCCATTTATTTTTTTATTAGTTACTGCCCATAAGATAACGGAAGAGAAAACCTAAAGAAATCAGTCATCACACAGTATCTTTGGTAAGAAGCAATTGACTTCTGGAATGGAATACTAGTTAAACTAAGCTTCTCTATGAACTAGCTCAATGGTAAACTTAATGGAGCTTTTTCAGTCTATAAAAAATATAAAAAAAGAAGCATAGAGCCACTGACATTTGGAATTTTTGCAGAAATTCTTAAGTTGGGGTCTGTAAAGTTTTATTTTTTAATATTTTGATAATTTAAAAATCTCTTTGTTTCTTTTAGAATTCTATACATTTCCTGTTAATTACTTAAAAGCATATTCTAAGTTTCACCAGACTGCCAAAGAAGTTCACCGGAAAAAAAATTGTCAGTAACTATTTTATTAAGTACCTACTGTGTGTTAGGCATGCTAAGCATGAAAGATTTTAAAAAGGAAATAAAAATGAAAGACTCCTCTGCATTCGAGTAGCTTATAGTCTAATGGGAGAGACAACATGTAAACAACCATATACAAACAAGATAAAGCTAGGATAAATTAGAGATTCTCTCAAATGGAAGAGATTGAGATTAAGAAAGACTAGGAAAGAATTTGTGATAGAACTTAACTGAGTCTTGAAGAAAGCTGAAAGAGCAGCCCAGACATGGCAGAAATTCTCTGAGTTGGGGAGTGGAATATCTTGTGTGAGGAACAGCTAGGAGGCCAGAGTCACAGCATCAAAGAGTAAGTGGAAGAATGACAATACTGGAAAAATAGGAAAGGACCAGCTTATAAAGGGCTTTAAAAGCAAAACAGAGGGCTTTATGTTTGATCCTGGAAGTAATAGGAAGCCTCCAATAGTGGAGATGACTGAAGACAGAGCTGGTTAGGCTTGCACTTTAGAAAGATTGATTGGACAGCTGAGTGAAGCATGAACTAGAGGGGAAAGAGACATAGGGGAGGGAAAACAAGCAGAAACCTATTGAGATTGTCCATGCGTGATTTGTCATGGTCAGAAGACATACCGCTGAGGTAGAAAGACATGCTTTGACAATTGATTGGTTGGCAAGAGAGAATGAAAAGTCGAAGATGACATCTGAGTTATGACTCTGGTTGACAGAGAAAATAATGGCACAATGGTCAATGATAGGAAAATTAGGAAGAGGGAAGGATTTGGATAATGGATGATCAATCCAGTTTTGGATATATTGAGTTTAAGATGTCTAGGAAACATTCAGTTAAATATGTCCCATGAGTAGTTGGAAATGCAAGAGTGGAGAGCAGGGAAGACATTAGAGCTTGACAAATCATCTTCATAAAGGTGATATTTGAATCAATTAGTGAAAAGATCACTAAGAAAAATAGTATTGAAGGAAAGGAGAAGATAGACCATAGGGGAATGGTACAGGGAATGATCTGGATGAAGATATAGAAAAGGCAAATAGGGGTCTAAAAGATTTTAGTGCCACAAAAACTAGAAAGAATATCAAGGAGAAGAAGTGGATGGACTACAATGAAGTCAAAAAGAAGGAGGAGTGAGAAAAGGTCATTAGCTTTGTCAATTAAGAGATCATTGTTAATTTTGAGAGAGCAATTTCAATTGAGTGATAAAGTCAAAAGCTGGACTACAGAGAATTGAGAAAAGAGTAAGAGAAAAGGAAATGGAATCACTGATTGTAGATAGCTTATTTAAAGAGTTTAGTCATAAAGAGGGAAGAGATGTGGGATGATAGTTAGCAGGCCTGGATAAATGAACTGAGATTATTTTTAAGGATTAGGGAAGAGAAACACTCATTAGATAGGGAGAAACTGAAGATAAAGAAAAAATGAGGATGATAGAGAGGACAGTCTGGTAAACAAGCTAATATTGAATGGGATGGGATTACATTTGCATGAAGAGGGGTTAGTCTTGTCAAGGAAAAGGGCCATATGAGACAGGGGTGAAGGAGGAAGTAGTTGCATCTATCAATTGAGTGAAGTGAGATGAGGAGGAGGGAAGAAGAGGGAGCTCTGGGAAAATGAATTTAATATTTTCAGTGAAATATAAGTGAAAATTCTCAGCTGACTTGTGGGAGGGAGCCATGGGAGATTTGAGAAGGGAGGAAATGGTTTATAAAAATCACTGTAAGTCAGAAAAATAATGAGTCAATTAGGGAGGTATAAAAGGATTGCCTTGCCACAGTGAGGACCCCATTGAGATTATGCAACAAAAATTTATAGTTGACCCAGTCCTCACAATTTCATTATTTTCTCTAGAAAAGATATGTGTGTTAAAAATAGCATGTTACTGCCACATTCCTGCAATTTAAAGTTTCTTAAGTTCAATAAATTTCTACAAGAAAACATGTTGTATTTGACAATTTCCAATGATTTACCTGAACTTTTGTCATAGAGCTACTCTTTGAGCATTTTTGATGTCCACTCAGGCTTAGCCTCTTTCTGGACTTCATGATTTTTGGTATTTCCAAAATCTTTATCCCATCTGTCTTTGTGGCTCTGCTGTTCCTTGACCTTCAGGATTTTGACATGATCTTTGGTCTAGTGATTACTCCCAGGTGTGGCATCTGCAGATCTAGTACTTTTTCCCCCTAGTAATAGGACACTCAAGGAGAACATGGGTCTGTTCTATCCATCCTGTTCTGGCTGCAGTTCCTGGTGTCATGGGATATGACTAAGATATAGATGCTGCAAGGCTGATGAAGGACTTCAGAAGTCCAAGGAGGAAATTAAAATGCAGGATGAAAAAGAAAAATGGAAAGAATATTAGCCTTGATGCCAGAGGACCTTGGTTTAAACCTACCTCTAATGTGGTGCTAGAGTGTTAAATATTCTTGAGCCTCATTTTCCTCAGCTATTAAATGAAAGATTTCTTCTGAGATTTCTTCCAACTCCAAATCCATGATTCTATAATGATGCAATGTAATTATTTATCCTTCATTGATTAGAAATATAATAGGATAACAATGAGAAGAAAGGGATAAGATAATGAAGTTTCAGGAAAGATGTAGTTGTCCTTCAGCAGAATCTAGACATGGCTGAGGAAGACCATCAAGAAAATCATGGAATATACGTGAATATGACCCTAAACCATAATCACATTTTCCTAAGAAAAATTACTCCATGTAAAAGGTAGCATCCTGATGGTTTCAAAAATTCAGTCTTTTATATGAAAAATTCAATTCACAACTAAAAATAGTTCAGGCATCTTAAAATTAGGAATCATGTTTGAAGATGAGGGATACCACCCCAAATATGCAATATTTATCCCTGACTCTATTATTTTCTCTTTGCTCTTTTTGGATGCTTTCCTATCACCTCCCCATATATCAGGGAACCTGAGTCTAAATCTGTACTCAGACAGTTGTATGATCCTGAGCAAGTCACTTAACTGTTTGCCTCAGTTTCTTCAACTATAAAATGAGCTGGAAAAGGAAATGGCAAACCACTCCATCTTTGCCTAGAAAACCCCAAATGAGGTCAAGAGTTGGATACAACTGAAGAATGACTCAACAACAAAAAGAAAACTTCAAGGTCAGTGCAAGTCTCTTTATATTTTTCTTTCCTTACTCCAGCTTTCTGTAATGATATTTGTCTATATTACTACATGATGGGTTATTTGCTCTCTTTAATTTTTTCAATTTTAATTGTTATTAATAGTTCATGTTTTTAATGTCATCTAAATAAACAGAAGTTGTAATAAAGCATTAAAAAAGAAAGAAAAAAAGCAGTTCATATAAAACAATGAACATATCATCTGCCTTTCATGGTATATACACTGCCTCTGGTATCAAACTCAATACACATAGACCCCTGTAGACAGCATATTGACTTACAAAACCATAAATTAACTTTCTCTATGTTGTGCAGTATTTTTATTTGTTTTGTTAAACATTTTCCAATTATGTTTTAATATGGTTCAGACTGTCTAGGAGCTATGAATTTCATACCCCTCTCTAACTAATCTCCTAGCTCTTTGGAATTTACTTTTACTCTCTATTGTATTATTCTTTGTTTCATATATGTATGTCATGTATCCTCTCCAACAGAGAATGGAAATTCCTAGAGCATAGGACCATTTCTTTGACTTATTTTGAATTCTGTTAATACCTAGTAGGACATTGGGCACACATTAGAAATTAAAGACAAAAGCATTCATTTCATTCATTTATTCCATTGAATTTTTAAACACTGCTTGCTCGTAGGTATAAAATATCAACTCTTCCTCAGATGCTTCATAAAGACACAGACACACTATGGACTGTGTTCCACAAAAATGAACAACTGCTCTACTCCTCTGCCCTTACACTCCCAGCTACTGCAGTAGAGGAGGCAGCTTGTTTGAATCTTTCAATTATGCATGCGTCTTATGAGACAGATCTGGCTAAATGAAGTGACTGCAGCAAGGATCCCTATGAATTTTTCATAAGTACAGACTGGGGAACTTCTCTAGCCTTCACTTCATGATGCCTTCCAACCACATTCTTCATCTTTTTTCCCTCCCTCCCTCTCTCCTTCTGTTGGGAGGCACCAGGGTAATTGTGGGAGATTCATCACTGACATTGCTTCTGGCCAGAACCACCCCATGAAGGGGGATTGAATTGAGCAAGGAGTTTTTAAACATCTCAAGAAAGAATAGAATCCAGGTGATTTTTGGTGATGGAGATATTCCTCCCCTCCAGAAATTCTGGATGGGATAATTATATCTGGGTGGAGGCATATAGATTTTATGAAAATTTATCAAGCTGATCAGAGTTTTTCCTAGATGCCATGGATTAAGTATGGTATAGGGTTAGGGTTAACTTAGATTAATCACAACCTTGCTGAGGCAGTTTCCTCTTCAACAAAATGAAAGGATTGAACTAAATGGTATCTGGAATCTTCTTGTAGATTTTAATCTATCAATCCTCTTGTGATTTCTGCCAGGTCACACTGGAGAGGGAAGAAAATGGGATAGGGGAAAATTTCATTCCAGTTTAGGCTGTGGGAATCATACTAACCAATGTCCAGGAGAAGGTAATATTTTTACCTTGGACAGAGGTTCATAATGCATTTTTGTGTCATGGATCTTTTTGTCAGACTAGTGAAACCTTTGGACCTCTTTCAGAATGTCTTTTAATTCATAAAATAAAATATATCATATCACAAAGAAAATTAGTTATGTCAAAATCCAGTTATCAAAACATTTTTTACATCCAAGTTCATAGATACACTTCCAGAAATTTATTCACAGATTATTTAAGAGTCTACGGATCCTAAATTGAATACCCTTGATCCTAGGTCCAACATTATTTGTTGGTGATAAGGAAATGGCAGACAAGAGAGAATGGATACCTATGACAGATCAGACAGAGTCTCAATCAGGCATCAAGTCTTAGTCACCTACTCAGCACTAGTCTTATGTTAGATGATGGTAATACCTAGAAAAAAAGTGAAATAATTCCACTTTCATTCTAATGCTTTAATCTAATGGTGAGAACATCTAGAAATGAGGATGAGAAAGAACCTAAGAAAAGGAATGGTTGAGTTCAAAGATCTAACATAAGCTAGCAATTTCTATGTCTGTTATTTTTTTCATGTGATTCTATCATGAAAACAATCAATATGACTTAACAGCTTATTTTAATTGAAATTTTACTAACATAGATGATAGTTTGAGGATCCCTGAACTTCTAAGTGCTCCAGTCTTAGATTTTTGTTAATATGTCCCTTCCATAGAGAGACACACAGATATAGAGAACACACAGCTGGAAGGAATGGGGTAAGGCAAGTGAAATAGGGAATATGAGAAGGAGGTTGATTAGGGATATTTAATGAAAAATTTCTTTGACATCTTAAACATATGCACTTCCATTCTACTTATGTGTCTCTTGCCCAGGACAGCTGAAAATTGGAAGTCAGAATTCCTGGGGCCTTTGTTTGACTTACTCTTTTTGGGAAAGAGCCTCTCTGTACCTCAATTCATCCATCTGCATAACAACATTTAGCCTTTGGCTCTCCTGGATGCTGAGTGCTGGTTAATGATGATGAAATCTTCCAAAAGAGTCACCCCCACAGGATGCTCTATTTGTGGGTAATTATTGAGGTTTCAAATGCAGATCCAATAACCAAAACAGCTCCTCTCAAACTGGTGCAGGGTAGAAAGCAAAAGTAGAGACATTTTTCCATCACTAAGAATTTATAACAGACTCAGAATTTGCATGGTTTACTTTTCAACAATAGAAGAAATTATCATTAGGTTACAGAAAAGGGATAAGATTTTTTCTTGTTCTTTCTTTCTTTATTTCTTTCTTCCTTCTTTCATTTACTTTGAGCTAATGTTTACTATGGGATTAATACATGATATGAGACATGTTATAAAGTGCAAGCAAGTTACACAAAGTTAAAATGCATTTGGGAGTAGTGTAATATCAAGTTCATTTGAATATGTATAGAAACTGAATGGGTTTTATAATACACAACTCATTTAATATAATCTGAAATTAATAACTTAGTCTGTTTATCCATGCCATCCCAATTAGAATGCAATCAACTTTTCCTAAGTAAAGTAATTTCTGTGACAATTTAACTTAAGCTTATAAGTCAGCTACCTAGAAAGAATGTTGTTACTTATGTGTACATATATAATATTAGACCCATAGCAGCATTTCCTTCTCTGAGTGGAGGAAATGAGTAATTAGATTAAATAGCCAGAGTAAATAACTGGAAGAAATAGCTGGAGTAAATTTTTTAAAGAAAATAATAGGATCATGTAAAGGTCAAATATAAAAACCGAGTTAAGAATCTTGTATATACCAAAATATATCATTGAATTTGCCAGATTACATCCCATGACAACTATAGGTAGTAAACTTAAATATATTTCCTTTTTTGGGACTTGAATCTGAAGTGAGGAATGGAATAAGTTAATGCCAGAAGTTTAATGATGAAATGAATACCAAATTAAAAGGCACTCAACTTTAATCTTTTCAATAATATTTTATTTTTACAAATATATACAAAAAATTTTAGCATTCATTTTTGTAAAACTTTGTGTTCCAAATTTTTTTTCCTCTTCATTACTTTTCCTATCCCTAAAACAGCAAGAAATGTAGGTCGAATATGGGCAGTTCTTTTAAACATATTTCCATATTTGTCATGCAATGCAAGAAAATTCAGATCATAAAGTAAAAAGTCACGAGAAAGAAGAAAATCAAGGAAATAACAATGATAAAATAATGAAAATACTATAATTTGATCCCCATTCAGTCTTTATAATTCTCTCTTTCGATGCAGATGGCATCCAAAATCTATCTTCCCAGATTTATTGGAATTGGGTTGAATCACTGAATTGTTGAAAAGAGCCAAGTCCATCACAGTTGATGATCACATAATTTTATTGTTACTATCCACAATGCATTCTTGGTTCTGCTCACTTCACTTAGCATCAGTTAAGGTATGTCTTTTCAAGCTTTTCTGAAATCATTCTGTTCATCATTTCTTATACAACAATAATATGAAGAGAAATTATAAAAATTAGTAACTATAACTTTGAATGTGAACAGGATAAACCTAGCCATAAAATGAAAATGAAAAGCAGAATGGATTAAAAATTAGAATTCAGTAATATGTTGTTTACAAGAAACATATTTAATAATAAAAATACATGCAAAGACAAAATAGAGGTAAGATGTTGAATTTATTATGTATCAGTTGATTTAAAAAAGTCAAAAATGGAAATTATGATCTCCAAATTATGGTTGAATAGATTTACTTAAAAAAGAAAAAAGCACAATGAAATAATATCACTACTGAACCTATATGTACCAATACTATAACATCTTAAGTTTTGAAAGGAAAGACATTTTTAAAATTATATGTAGAGATAGCTAGTAGTGTTATAAAAGCAGAAGACTTTAATCTTCCCCTCTCAAAACTAGATACAACTAACAACAAAATAAGAAAGAAGTTAAGCAAGCCATAGAATTTTACATCGACTTGGTATGATAGATATCTCTAGAGCACTGACTAGAAATAGAAAGGAAAAAGGTTTTTGTTTTTTTTTTTCCCACAAGAATTTATTGGTACCTTTGCAAAGATTGACTAGATATTAGTACATTAAAATATTAGTACATAAAAGACGAAAAGCAGCAATATCAAAAGTATCCTTTTCAGATGACATTGCAATAACATTTATATTAAAAAGTGACTTACAAAACTTAAATTAAAAATGAATTAGAAATGAAATAATCTAATATTAAAGAAAGTGCATTACAAAACAAATTTCAGAAAATTTTATTCAAGAGAAGATACTATTAAAACAACATATCAAAATTTTTGGCATACAGCAAAAACAATTATTAGAGGAAAACATATCTCTAAATGTTTATATTAATAAAATAGTGAAAGAGTAGACTAATGAATTGAATATGAAATTAAAAAAAAAGGAACAACAACCTCTCCTCCAAACAAACACTCAATTGGAAATTCTAAAAATCAAAGGTGAGAGTAATAAAATTGAGAGTAATTGAATTATAAGTAATATTAGGAGTTATTTTATGAAAAAGTATATAAAATAAATAATTGGTTACTTTGTTTTATAAAGAAGAGAAAAAATAAACTTCTATTAATAAAAACAAAAAAGTGAATATGTTACCAATAAAGATGAAATTAAAGCAATTATAAGAAGTTATTTTGCTCTATCATGTACCTATAAATTTAACAATTTTAGGTGAAATGGAAAAAATTACAAAAAAATATAAATTTGCCTTGATTAGCTGAAGAGAAATAGGGTATCTAAATATATCTGTTTTAGAAAAAGAAATTGAACAAACCATAAATGATCTTCCTAAGGTGTAAAAAAACAAACAAACAAACAAAAAAACAAACAAACAAACAAAAAAAAAACCATCAGGACCAGTTAGATTTACTAGTGAATTCTATCAAATATTTAAAGATCAGCTAATTCCAATATTAAACAAATTATTTGGAACAATAAATAAAAAAGGGATTCTGCCAAATTCCTTTTAAGAAGCAAATGATACTGAAGCTTAAACCAGGATGATCAAAAAGAGAAAAAGAAAATTAAAGACCAATTTCATTAGATACAAATTTCAATACAATTTCAGTAGATACAAAAATTCTAGATAAAATACTAACTTAAAGATTACAACAATATATTACAAAGATCATGTGTTATGATGAAGTAGAATTTTTAAAAATTTTATTTATAAATTTTTTGACATTATATATGCATGAGTAATTTTTTATAACATTATTCCTTGTATTCATTTTTCCAAATTATCCCCTCCCTCCCTCTACTCCCTCCCCTTGATGACAGGCAATCCCATATATTTTACATGTGTTACAATATAACCTAGATACAATATATGTGTGTAGATACCATTTTCTTGTTGCACATTAAGTATTAGATACCAAAGGAACAAGTAACCTGGGTAGATAGACAGTAGTTCTAACAGTTTACATTCACTTCCCAGTGTTCCTTCTCTGGGTGTAGTTGTTTCTGTCCATCATTGATCAACTGAAAGTGAGTTGGATCTTCTTTATGTTGAAGATATCCACTTCCATCAGAATACATCTTCATACAACATTGAAGTGTACAGCGATCTTCTGGTTCTATTCATTTCACTCAGCATCAGTTGATGTAAGTCTCTCCAAGCCTCTCTGTATTCCTCCTGCTGGTCATTTCTTACAGAGCAATAATATTCCATAACCTTCATATACCATAATTTACCCAACCATTCTCCAATTGATGGACATCCATTCATCTTCCAGTTTCTGGCCACTACGAAAAGAGCTGCCACAAACATTTTGGCACATACAGGTCCCTTTCCCCTCCTCAGTATTTCTTTGGGATATAAGCCCAATAGCAGCAATGCTGGATCAAAGGGTATGCACAGTTTGATAACTTTTTGGGCATAGTTCCAAATTGCTCTCCAGAATGGTTGGATTCTTTCACAACTCCACCAACAATGCATCAGTGTCCCAGTTTTCCCACATCCCCTCCAACATTCATCATTATTTGTTCCTGTCATCTTAGCCAATTTGACAGGTGTGTAGTGGTATCTCAGAGTTGTCTTAATTTGCATTTCTCTTATCAGTAGTGATTTGGAACACTCTTTCATATGAGTGGATATAATTTCAATATCATCATCTGAGAATTGTCTGTTCATAGATGAAGTGGAATTTATATCAGGATTTTAGGGATGGTTTGAAATAAGGAAATCTACTAACATAATAGTAGAAAGTAAAAAAAAAATCTTATTTCATCAATAGATTCATATTTTTTCCCTTATTGGATTTCAAGTTCCTAGAGGGACAGGAACTTTTTTTTGGCTTCTTTTTTATGTTCTCAGCACTTAACCTAATACCTGGCACATAATAGGAGATCAATAAATATTTATTGATCAGTTTATTATACGTAATTCAACCTAGTTCATTGGTTGGAACTAAGGACAATATACACAGACACACATTTTTCATTCTTCCCTCTGCTTTTTGGCATTTGGTTATTGGCAGTCAAGAAAAGTCCATTCATTCTATGCTTCCTACTTTTCTAACACTTGTATTGAGAAGCTACTCTGCGTAGCTTCATAGACAAATGGGAACAGTCAAAGGACCAAGAGTCAGTCTTAGGAATTAGAACAGAAAAAGAACAAGGAATTCACATGATCTTATTCCTTCATTTTATAAATGAGTATACTGAGCCCCAAAGAAGCAAATTGATTAGTCCAAAGCCATAGAGTGTCAAAGCCAGAATTTGAAATAGTATCTTATAATGCGAAATTCACAGCTCTTTTGACTACCTCAGTTTGAGAAGGCAGAAGCTAGGCCAACTTTTGCAATTCTTGCTGACCTCATCGTGTCTTTTTCTCTCATCTCATTCTCATGGCACTGATCTGATCTTCCGAGTTGCTTTATGACAGCTCAGTTTGTCAACCACATCTGTGTTTATTGTGATGTTATTTAAGCAAAGGACATTGAGCAAGGTAAAGACATTCACATGCACTTAAATGCATGTACACCCCCCCCACACACACACAGATGACTCCTGTGTCTCATATTGCTTACTTCATACCTTATTGGAAAGAAGGGCGTCTGACAGAAGAACCAGAATGCATTATTATTATGCATGCAGGCTTGGATCACAGTTGCTCTGAAGAAAGCGACCCAGTGGAATTCAGTATAAAGAATGCTTCAGAGATAAAAACTTGCTAACTGGAAGCACCAGCACTGAGCATGTATCAGTGGTTTCCATTAACATTTCACTGATGAGGAATTAAGTGCTTGGGGACAAAATGAGCTTCAGGGCTCTAAGGATTGAGAGTGGGGTAATTGTGTTCTGGATTTTCCTGAATTCAGACAGGAGGGTTATATGTTGAGATAACTGGAAAAGATGCTCTGAATAACTGGAGACACAAATGGTACAGATCATTGGTGATGGTTGTCAGAGTTCTAGATATTGTTGTGTTCTCACATATTTTTAGGGTAGAATATGTTCCCATAGATCAATATCAAATACTAGTATGCCCACTACTGGCCTTTAATTTAGAGTATCATGGATTGGAGCTACGATTTCATCACAGGAGGGAATTTCTGGATAAAGAAATTCTTTGTACCTATAGAAATTGGCACTTCTACAAATCATAGTCTTAAAAAACTGCCTAGAACAGAAAAAAGTTAGGTAAGTTGTTGAAGATCACACAGCTGCTTTTTATGGGATCTGAATGGGTTCAATCAAGTTCTTGAATCAAGAACAATCAATGGTTCAAATCAATTCTTCCTGGCTCCAAAGCTAGCTACAATTTCAAAATGACTTCGATTTTAAAAAAAGAGGCTAGGCTTTCATAGTTAATTTTCCTAAACATACTTTCTATTTTTATAGCAAATAAGCCATTCTTATGTGGGAAAGAAGGTATAAAAAGTATCTCTATTTAGAAATATTTTATTTCATTCATAGTCACATCAATATTTTTACCTTTTTCTTATTTCTTTTTTGTTGTTGAGTCATTTCAATAGTTTTCTTTGGTTTTTCTTGACAGAGATATTGGAATGGTTTTCCATTTTCTTCTCCAACTCATCTTATAATTAAGGAAACTGAGGCAAACAGGGTTAACTGACCTGCCCAGGGTCACACAGCTAGTAAGTGACTAAATCTGGATTTGAACTCAAGTCTCCTGATTCTAGCCATTGTGCAATCTCATTCCCTTTTACTTTATTAAAAATAATTGATTAAATTTCCCTTAATCTCAGGTGACTCCTGCTTTATAAAACTTTACTGTATTTTGTTTGCTTGCTCTCTTGACTCCACTTCAGATTTTTCATAGCACTTCAATTATTTGTCTCAGAGTTCTATCTTGTGTTATGACTATTTGAAGGCCAGAGAGTTTAAATTTAATCTTGGAGAATATAGAAACCTTATCAATTTTCTTTGAGGCTGAAGAGTGAAAAAAGTAGATCTATATTTAAGAAGATCTATATTCTTGAATATGATATGATAGAACAAAGGAAAGGTTATTAATGCAATTATCCAGGTGGATGATAATAAGGACCTGAATAAGTAGAGGAACAATAGTATGTATTAGAGAGAAGGGGATGGAAGTAAAACCTTTTATAGAAGTGGGGAAAAATAAGATTTGATAACTGACTTATTCTTCTCTCCCTTTTACATTTTATGACTAAAAAAATCCTAATTTATAAATATAGAAGACTCTAATTGTGCAATTGCTTTTTTGAACCAAAGCAGAGATTTTATATTTGAATTTTAGATAGGTGCTCTATATTTGTCATTATTATTACATCTTATTTTTATCATATTTGGCACAATATTCAAGTCTGTTGAAATCTTTTTGGATCTCAATTTTGATATCTAGCAAATTAGCATTCTCTCTTTCTCTCACATGTATTATGTGTAAATTTGGGAATACTTAACTGAGTTGAAATTTTAAAAAAGAATACATACCCTGGATGAATTTCCTGTTTTCCACATTTTTCTATCTCAGTTAAAATTGTTTTTGGAACATGTTCTCTTCATTAATACTGTTATTTAAGGGTGTTTTGTTATTTTGTACACTTTTCATTTCTGTAAATGCTGCCTAAAGTATTACCTGTGCAAAAGAGGAACTGTGTTTCCAAAATGTAGTATATCCCCTCCTGCTTTCCCCTAAGAGTCCTTATCCCCAAGATGTGTCACCATCTGTCACATTCCATTGCATAGGAGAAGAGGAAACTCTAAAGAAAGAATAAATATGGGGTAGTTTACTTACTGGCATCAGGGAGGGAGGGTCTTATAGTGAGGAGAAAGAAGGAGAGAGGGGCTTATAAAGGGCAAATTATTTGCTTTCAGTAGTCAGAGTTCTACAGCATGAAAAAAAAAAAAACAACCATTGGGTAATTATTGCTGTTATTTATAGAGCAATTTCCCCCCTCATCTAGACATCTATTCTGGGAAGATACCTTAGCTCAGATAACAAACAACATCCAACATTTCTACCTAAATTTTCATTTTTGGCATTTTTTCAGGATGCAGAAATGATTGCCCACTTGGACAGAGTGAAGGAGGACAGTCCTTCCTGAGGATCATAGGGTCTTAGGGTCATAGATTTAGAGCTGTCAGGGAATCTTAGAAATCACTGAATCCTTTCTTTCTTATTTTATAGACAAGTATAATGTGTCTCAGAGAAGTTAAAAGACTTGCCCAGAATCATATGCATCTAATAAGTGCCTGAGGCAGGATCTAAACTGTGGTTTTATTGATTATAAGTCAAGTGTTTTTTGTTTTGTTTTGTTGTTTTGTTGTTCAATCATTTCAGTTGTGCCCATCTCTTTGGATGCCATTTGAGGCTTTCTTTTGGGAAGATACTGAAATGTTTATCATTTCCTTCTCCAGTTCATTTTGCAGATGAGGAAACTGAAACAAACAGGGTTAAGTGACTTGTTTAGGCTCACACAGCTAGTGTCTGAAAGCAGGTTTAAATTCAGGAAGACTCAAAGTCCAATGCCCTTTACACTGCACTACCTACCCACCCCAAGTGCTTCTTCTAAGAAACCATAGAATAGGGGTCAGATGAGCACTGGTTGATGCTGATAGAATATTATGCTTCTTTTCAATTAGTCAAGTAATTAGACTTAATTTTCAATTCAGAGAATGACCACTATGTGAAGAATCCAGGAATGAGGAGAAATAGGAATGGAAATGTTTGCCTGTAAGAGTATAAGAGATGACATAATGACCTAATCTGGAAGGATTTACAATCTAGCGAGATTGATATGAATATAAGAACCTTCTTAGGGACATTAATATTAGCAAACACATGCTAATAAGGAGATAACTAGTCACATCAATGCTAAGGAGACAGATTCATAGATGGAGAGTTGGAAAGAACTTCAGAGATTACCTGAGTCTTAGAAGAGTTAAGTAACTCTTTCCGTGTTACCCAGGTAGAATATGAGACAGCTGGATGACTTAGTGGACAAAGTATCAGACCTGGAGTCAGAAAGAAATTAAAATCCAGCCTCAGACATTTGCAAGCTGTGTGACCCTGGGCAAGTTGTTTTATTTCTTCCTGCCTCAGGTTCCTCACTTGCAAAATAGGAATAATAATTATACCTACCTTGAAGAGTTGTAAGGTGCCATGCTTCTTTTCTTGAATGGCAGAGAAATGAATGTTTTTTCTAATTCATCTTTCTTGGAAAACTAAATTGTTCTCATCTTTCTAACTGTTTCTGGACACTTCAGATAGGGCAAGTTTTAGCCTCCTTTTTATTAAAGATGTTGTAGAGAATACCAAGCTGATCTTGGAACAGGACGACTTGTTTTCAATGCCTGTCTCTGATACATTTTAGTTGTAGGTATAAGAAAAAGTTATATTGTCTCAGTACCCTGGGAAACATTAAGACTTCAGGCTATAGGGGAGATATTGACTTGCTTTACATGGGGACAGTTTCCAGACTAGGAATTCCCTAATCATGATGAAATTACAGGTTCTGGTTTACCCTCCTCCAATAAATGGCAAATTGGTCTCACCCTTTCAGGTACCATTCTAGACCACAACCTCAGTCCTTTCTCTCCCCTCCACTGTGCGATAGGTTGCTAGATATTACCGACAGACAATATCTCCTCAATCTCTCTTCAACTGCCTTCTTCCTTTTCACAGCATATCTACTCTAGTTCATACCCTTACAATCTCTCACCCAAGCTACTAAATAGCCTCCTAATTTTTCTCCCTGTATCTAGTATCCCTACTCTCCACATAGCTCCTAACATGAAATTTGCAAAGTGCAGGTCTGAATATGTTCTTTTTTTATGCAATTAGTCTCAGTGGATCCCTATTATCTTCAAGATAAAATACAGATTTTTCTGGTTAGCATTTAAATTGATAATCTGGCTTCAGTTTATACACCTTACTTTCTTTTCTATACTTTATGCTTTCTGCCAGAACTGCCTAGTTGTAACTCCTTACACAAAACTTTCCCTTTACCTCCCCCCCCCCAACTGCTACTTATGCCTCTAAGACTTTACCTACACAAGTCCATCTCTTGAAATCACTAGCTCCATTTAAGGCTCAGTATAAGTGACCCCTCCTTCAAAAGGCATCTCCTGCTTTCTCAATCTGTTAGTGATTCCTTCTTCCCTCAAAATCACTGGGAACTTAATTTGCATATATTACCATTTGCTACCTGAGGACAGACTGCTACTTCCCCCAGCAAAGTGCAAATTTCTTAAAGACAGGGATATCTCATTTGTTTATCTGTCCTCTCAGCACCCAAAACAGAGCCTGGCATATAGTTTATAATCCAGGCTTATATCATTATATAAGCCTGATAAATACTTAACAAGTATTAATATTAATGAATGATCAATGTATTCATAAATGAATTAATTATACAAATTTATTAACTAAATTATTGAATATTATTAAATATTAAAGTATTATTCAGTAAATTATTAACCATAAATGTTATTAATACATGTTTGTTGATTGTCCTAAAGCCAGAGTCCCAGTAAAATTGACCCTTCAACTTTAGTCCAGTCCCCCAATGATAAGATTTCAGTAATGACCATATTAACCCCAAGGGATTTCATGCTCTTACTATCATTTCTCTCAATGCTCCAATGAAGTAAAATGACTCATGGAGCTCATAATCTCATCAGCCACAACTACATATACAGTTCCTTAGTATCACTCTGGTCCTATTTGAGTATAAGAGACAATAATGAATCCCCAACATCATGCTCAGATTTACTGGATCTCTAGAGGATTGGCTTGGACTCCCCCAGGGAGATTCAGGAAGTTTGTGAGGCTCACAAGCACAAGAGCACTTTGCTCTTCCTTTTGCTCTTGAGTATTACCCCTGAATTTGACAGTGTCTTTCCATTGCTTTACTTTTAATTTCTACAACCATCAGCCAATGGCATCCTCACCCCATAGCCTGGCTTTCCAGCTTCAGTAAGGAATCCCAGATGTATATACATCTTATTCCTGCCCTGAAAATCTCCCCTGCTTTTGAATTAATATGATTTCTCAGTGTTTATTTCTGGTCCACTTGATAAAGCTTGGACTTTTATCAGCCTGTAGTCATTGGTCCAACAATGCAGGATAACTCCTGAATATTCATCCTATCTATGTCATGACTCCTAACTCTTGAGGTCCATTCCATGAGCCTCTGCCCAGAGCCCTCTTCTTTTCTCTCTTCATATTGTCATTAGATCGCTCCAACAAGTTCAATTAAGTCTCTATGCAACACAGATGCTTCCCAGATGTGTATATCTAGGCCCAGTTTAACTCCCAATATCTAGTACTTCAACAATTGTATTTTGGGTATTTTGAACTCAATGAACTATTGGTTTCTCAAATTAAGCATATCAAAAACAGAAGTTATCGTCATTCCACGCACCTCTGAACCAACCCTTTGCTGAGATTTTCTATTTCTATTGAGGGTACTACCATCTTTCCAGTTCTCAACCTTGGTGTTATCTTTGACTCACACTCTCCCTAATCTCATATATTTAACCACTTGCTAGACCTTTCCATTGCTACCTCAATAACATTCCTTATATCTCTCTTTTTCTCACTGTGCATTAAATCATTCTAGTTCAAGCCCTCATTACCTTTTATCTGGATTATTGTAATGGTCTCCTAATTGGTCTCCTTGATATGACTCTTTATTCCAATCCATCTTCCACACTGCTGCCAAAGTGACTTTCTCTAAATGCAGATCTGACCAAGTTATTCTCCTACCAAATAAACTTCAATGGTTGCATACCGTCTCAAGAATAATAAATAAACTTCTCTATGGACTTTTACCCTAAACTCCTTAATTAGATTATTCAGCCAAGTTGATCTTTTTGATATTTCTCACACATGACACCACACATGACACACACTTCCACGCATTTAAATTGGACTCTGATTATGCCTAGAATGCATTCTTTAATCTGAGTTGTAGGATCCCTAACTTCCTTCAACCACTGTCTACATAAAAGCTTTTCCTTATTTTCTCAACTGCCAGGGCTGTCCTTCCCTAAACCATTTCCTATTTATTGTACACACCTGCCTATTACATACTACCTTCCCCAATAGAATCTAACCCCCTCAAGAGTAAGGTCTGTTGCCTTTTGTTGTCATTGTTTTTAAATTCTCAACTTTTAGCATAGACCTAGTACATAGTAAGTGATTAAAATGCATTTTTATTAATAATTGATTTCAATCCCTTTCTGTTTTATGTATCTTACTCCTACTGTGACATAGAAAACCCTAGGTCTTCTCCAGTACACACTTATGGAATCACTTATAAGTCTTATAGAACACATTAGGGAAATTCCAGTAAAATTTAGAATTAAAGAAACAAAAAGAACTCCAAAATTGCCTGGCTGAAGGTTGACAGAAATGTGACAAGGTATATCTGAGATGTTTTGGATGAAGATAGGCAGAGGAAAGAAATAAAACGATTTTCAGAATTAAATTTCTATTATTCTCAGCTTATCATTCTTACTGTCCCTATCATGGACATTTAATGTGACACGGAAATACTAACATGAACTCCCATTTCTATATTATTTTCCTCATAACAATGCTCTAATAGGTAATGCAAATATTTTTATATCCATGAGAAAAGTGAGACTGAGCAGTTTTAAGCAAGTTGTTCATAGTCATTTTCTAGGTAAGTTTCAGAGCCAGGAATTGAAAGCAAGTCTCTTTATATAAAGGCTAATGCTTATAACACAGCATGATGCTGATTCCATTAAATACTGACTACCATAATAAATGTTAGATAATTGTGCAATTGGGATAACCCTGATATATTATTGCTCAAATATTCAATTAGATCTGTAATCTCATTGATTTGTGCCTGTGGCATTCTTGTCCATGTCTCTCAAAAATATGCCAGTGTTCATTTAATGTACTTAGGGCTTTTCTTACTTTCAAGAAAATACTAACAGAGCATTTAGGCTGGGCATTGGCTACCATGGTGAGACTAGTCCACTTATCTGTTTACACAGTTAGAAAAGAGATCACAGATTCATAGTTACAGACAGAAAGTAATATTAGATATCTTCTAGAGCAAAAAAAAAATTGAGACACAGAGAACTTAAATGATTTGTCCAAGGTCATATAGGTAGTAAAGAGCAAAGTCAGGATCTAAATGCAAATCTGGCAACTTCCAAGTTCAACACTTCAAGTTAGATCTTCCTTTATATGTTTTAGTCTATGCATGACCACCATTCACCTTTCCATTTTTTCCTTAGATGATGTTCAATTTCAATTATGTGGGGGGGGGGGAGGAAGGTGAAACTATAGTATTCTATAGCAAAACCCAAAGCAATAATGACACTGAAAAGAAAAAAAGATTGGAAAATGGTTGGATTCGATCCAAGTTTATACAGAACAAGGTCTATGTTGAGGGTGTTGAAAGATTGATTCTCAAGTTTATAAAAGAGGGAAAGATGCCAAAGGCATAAAAAATCTTTCACTTTATTATTAAAATAGCAACTAAGAGATCAATAACTACTGACTCATATGGCTATCTTTTTATTTATATGAGGGTTTTTTAATGAAAATAGCCTACACATGCATTAAGTATAACCATAATAAGTAAATGAGGAAAGAACAGGCAAGGTTGCCCACAGTAGACTACTTATGTACCATAACGATTGACTGAAAAATGTAGAGAATGAAAGATTTCACCCTCCTTTTTGCTTATTGATTCTAAGAAAAGTAACATTCTCTGGAGAGAAAGACCACTTTCAAGGCTGTCCTCTAACCTCACATGAAGTTGTCCAAACTATGCAAGATGTTTTTAAACTTTAACCAACCACAAAGCTAACCTTGTTCAATAATACTTTGATCATTGTTATGGGACATAGCATAACACACACACATATGTTTCATATCATGTTTGCATCTTTCATGAATGGGATTCACTTTAGAGTCCAAGTTCAAGGCATATTCCCTATTAAGTCCTCCACAGAGTCCTCTTTATAGGTGATATTTTGTTGACTTTGTGTATTACAGTAAACCCAGACATGTCATTCTGAAGTCTCATGGATGAGAGATACATAATAGTTTTAAAGAGTTCCATTTAAGAGTCAGTATAGGAAAAACCAAGTGGAATATACAATGATTAACATTAAATTCCCATGTTCCTTTTGCCATTCCCACATTAAGATATTGAAACCAAGATTTCTATTTTTCAAAAATTTAATATTTGATTTTTTTCTAATTATATATAAAACCAATTTTAATCTTACTTATCATTTTTTCTTGCCTTCTTTCTTTTTTTAAAATACATTTTCGAGGTCCAAATTCTTTCCTGCCCCTCATTTCCTCATTGGAAAAGCAGAACAATTTGATAAGTTATACGTGTATAGTCAGGCAAAATATGTCTCCATATTGCTCATGTTATGAAATAAAATACAGACAAAAATCAAACAAGAAACATAAAGTAAAAATACAATATACTTCAATCTGCATTTAGTTTTGTTAAATAGTGAGTTCTTATCTCAAAAACTTGGATCTTTAGGTTTATAAAATAAAAGATTACTATGGTCATTTCTATTGTGCATTGATCTTTTCTTGACCTTTTCCACTAATCCACCACTCTATTTTCTTAGCTGATTCCAGATTGTTATAGTAATTATTGCTTTCTAATGCAGTTTGATGTTTGACATATCTAAGCTATGTTTTTTAATTAAAAAAAATTAATTATCTTGATATTTTTAAGTTTTTGCTTGTCTAGATAAATTTTGTTATTATTTTTCTAAATTCCTATGTTTTCAAAAATAGAAATAAGTATTGTATTTTGTTATAAGCTTTACTACACCTCTATCTACTGAGATAAGCATATGAGTTTTAAATTATTTTTTATTTTATTATTGGTTTTTTATTGATATGGTCAATTAGCTAATAGTTTTCTAAATATTGAATAAGCCCTGAATTCCTGTTATAAATCTCACCTGCACGTAGGTATGATCTTTCCTTTTTAGTATTTAATTTAATTTTTTGCATCAATATTCATTAGGAAAACTGATCGATAGTTTTTTTTTTTTCCCCTCTGTTTTACTCTTCCTAGTTTAATTATCTGAATCATATTTGCATCATTTAAAAACAAATAAACAAACAAACAAAAAACAACTTGTTAGTACTCCTTTGCTTCTATTTCAGTTTTTTTCTTATGGAACACATTAATAGTTTCTTCAATTTTTTTCTTAAAGTAGGATTATTCAGACATTTTTTGTTAATCTGAGCAATTTATGATTTTGTAAATACTCATTTCACTTAGATTGTCAGATTTATTGTTGTTTCAATGAATAAAATAATTCCTAATAATTGCTTTAGTTTCTTCTTCATTAGTTGTAAATTTACTTTTTTCACTTTTGATACTGGCAATGTGCTTTTCTTATTTCTTTTATTTAAAAATTAGATTAATAAAATGTTTATATGTTTTATATCTCTCCATAAATCCAGCTCCTCATTTAAGTTATTAGTTCAATGGCTTTCTTATTTTCAATTCTGTTAATCTCTCCTTTAATTTTTAGGGTTTTCACTTTGTTGATTAATTGGAGATTTTCAATTTGTTTTCTTTTGAGTTTTTTTTTAGGTGCATGCCCAATTTATTGATATGCTCTTTTTAACTTTATTGATATAAGCATTTAGAGATATAAATTTTCCCTTAAGTACTGCTTTGGTTGTATCCCATAAATTTTGGAATGTTGTATCATTGTTGTCATTCTCTTTAATGAAATTGTTTATTGCTTCTATGATTTGTTCATTCATTCTTTAAGATTATATAATACCCAATACATTTTTAATCTACATTTCTACTTCCAGAAAAATTCCAATATTTCCAAAATTCCAATCAGTCATATCTATGCTATGAGGAAAGAATGTTTCTTCATTAGGATGTTGTAAAAGTCTTAATAGAATTTTAATCTATGTTATATGTAAATTCATATATATATATGTATATATATATGTGTGTGTACAGCAATATATACAAACATTATACATACATGGTATGTGTGTTTATGTGTGTATTTGTAGTTATAAATAGAAGACCTGAAAGTGATCAGCAAAAACATTTGAAATATGGCATATAATCTCTCTAAGGCTAGCCTAAAATACATACCATTTAGAATTCAGTGAATTCTCTTTTATCCTAATTATTAGCTTTTGTAACAATAATTCTAATCTTTCTATTATTTTTAATCTAATAATCCCACAATGAACATTTCTATATATGAGAGAAAAGAAAAAAGATAGTAATATGTGAAAAAAAAGAAATCTCTGTTATATATATGTAACTATTTCATTTCCAATGCTTAATTCGGACATAGTTCTAAATTCCATTCCAGAATGTCTAAAATATTCACATCTCCACCAAGAGTAGACTCGTATTCTTGTCTTCCCGAAGCCCCACCAACACTTGTTATTTTCCTTTTTTTTTTTTTTTTTTGGTAATGTTTGAAAAGCTAATAGGTGTAAGGATAACTTCAGTAGCTTTAATTTATATTTTTTAATTTAACACTAATTTTGATCATTTTTTCAGATGAATGATGATAATTCGGATAATTCCCTTGAATAACTATTTATTTATATTCGTGGGCCATTTCTTTATTGGGAAATGACTGTCAAATTTTAGATACTTAAATCAGCTCCTAATATATCTTGGATATAAAATCTTTAATTGTGAAGATTGCTACAAAGTTTTATTTTCTTCCAGTTAACTGCTTCCCTTCTAATTTTACCTGTATTGGCTTCTATTTTGCAAAAGCTTATAAAATTTATGAAGTCAAAATTATCTGTTTTATTTTCTGTAATCCTTTCTGTAAATGACAGGTAATAAACTTTTCCCTATTTGTTCCTGTGAGACAGTTTTTGTTTTTTTTCTGTTGATTTTCTAAGTTGTCTTGGGCTGAAATATTGTTTCATTCCGTCCTTTTATTGGTTTTAGACTCCAGAATTTATTTTGAGGCATCATTTTAAAATTGTTTAGAGGGAAATTGAGGAAAGGTTGCATAAGCCTCTGTATTTATTCTTCCATCTTGACTCCACTGAAAACTAATATTTTTTGACCAAATAAACCAGACTTGTTTGAATCTCTGCTCTATGGGTACATCCTAATGAACTGTTTCTAAAGTCAACTTATAGCAGGAAGTTTTTTTTAAATTAATCAATAGCACATCAATTTCAAATTGTAATATAATCCATCAGTCAGTCCCTTGAGCTAAGCATCCCCTGGCAACAGTCAGGGAAATCAATGAATTCTACATGATGTGTATTTCAGTCTAGGCTTGAGATAGTTATATTCAATGTTTCAAGTGTCTTTCCTGACGATTTCCAGTTCCCCCATTTATAACTGTAAATTTACTGATGATTTCCAGTTCCTCTATTACTATAGTAATCTAGAGTTTGCTACAGCCAAAGACTCCATCTTCTGGAATAAGAAATCATTATTTGACAAAAATTGCTGGGAAAGTTAGAAAATAGTATGGCAGAAACTAGGCACTGACCAACATGTAACACCCTCGATATGGTCTAAATGGCTTCATGATTTAGATATAAAAGACAATACTATAAGCAAATTAGGAGAACAAGATATAGGCTACCTTTCAGATCTGCAGAGAATGAAGGAATTTATGACCTAAGAAGAATTAGATAACATTATGAAATGCAAAGTGGATAATTTTGATTAAATTAAATTAAAAAGTTTTGTACAAATAAAACCAATTAAACAAAGATTAGGAGGGAAGCAGAAAACTGAATGTTTTTTACATCTAGTGTTTCTGATAAAGGCCTCATTTCTAAACTATATAGAGAATTGGCTCAAATTTATAAAAATAGAAATCATTCCCCAATTGATAAATGGTTAAGGGATTTGAACAGACAGTAAAATTGAAGTCATTTCTAGTCAAATGAAAAAATGTTCTAAATCACAATTGATTAGAGAAATTAAGACAACTTTGAGTTATCACTTCACACTTCTAAGACAGGCTAAGATGGCAGGAAAAATTAATGATAAATGCTCGAGGAAATGTAGGAAAATTGAAACACTTATGCATTGTTGGTGAAGTTGTGATTCGTTCTAACCATTCTGGAGAGCAATCTGTAACTATGATCAAAGGGCTATCAAAGTGGGTATAGTATTTGATTCAGTAGTGTCTCTACTGAGTCTGTATCTCAAAGAGATCATAAAGGATAGAAAAGGACCCATATGTATAAAAATGTTTGTAGCAGCCCCCTTTTTTTAGTGTCAAGGAACTAGAAATTGAGTGGATGCTCATATATTGGAGAATGGTTGATTAAGTTATGGTAAATGAAAGTAACGGCATATTATTTTTTCATAAAATATGATCAGGTTGATTTTAGAAAAGCTTAGGATGACTTACATGAACTGATGCTAGGTGAAGTGAATAGAAACAGGAAAACACTGTGCACAGTGACAACAAGATTATGGGATGATCCACTGTGATAGATTTGTATCTTTTCAACAATAAGATGACTCAAGGGAATTCCAATACAACTGTGCTGGAAAGTGTCATCTGCTTCTAAAGAGAGAACAATGAATGCTGAATTTGGATCAAAGCATAGTATTTTTACTTTTTATCTGTTATTATTTGTTTTCTTTTTTCTCATGTTTTTTTTTTCTTTCACTTTTTTATCTGATTTTTCTTGCACAGCATAATGAATATGGAAATATGTTTAGAAGAATTGTTTATGTTTAATGTATATTGGAGTGCTGCTGTCTATGGGAGGGGGTAAGATGAGAGTTTCAGAATAAGTTGGAACACAAGGTTTTGCAAAGGTAAATATTGGAAATTATCTTTGGATGTATTTGATAAGATTAAAAGGCTATTAAAATGGAAAAAAAAATAAAAGTAATCAAATCACCTGATGTGCCACCCAGATAGAAAATACATAGATTATCTTTTTCCCCCTGAGGCAATTGGGGTTAAGTGACTTGTCCAGGGTGACACATCTAGGAAGTATTAAGTATCTGATTCTAGATTTGAACTCAGGTCCTCCTGACCTCCAGGCTGGTGCACCGTGCTGCCCCTCATAGATTATTTTAATATCAGTATTACTAATGTTTAATTAATAAATAGTCTCATCAATATGCTTACTATAATTAGCAGCACATATTCAAACTAATCCATACTTTTTCTGTGCTGAACCACAATTTTCCAAATCATATAAAACCAGAGTGCTTGAGATTGCATGAATACCACTAAAGTACCTTTCCAGTTGTCTCTCCAATTAATGTATGACTGGCTAACCCCTTTTTTCCCAGTCATGTAAATACTACATGATAGCCTTTCTAATTCCTCTTTGCACAGCTATTCATTGGGGATACATTGCTGCTTACTCATGCCCATCATGCGCCTCTTTATCACCCTGTAGGTGACCCACAACTTTAATTCTTTGGAGTCTGTGTTCTATGACTCACAGCCATAAAGCATTACCTGAAGAATATTGTTTCCAAAAAAAAGATGGGCCTTTGTTTCAGAGAGGTTTGGTCTCATTAAAAGTGCTGCACAATTTCCCAAAGGCAACTATCCCTGTCTTCTCCCCATGTTCAATTGTCTTCCAGCTCATTCCTTTCACAATGTTTCTCTAAGATATATGTACTTAAAGGAATAACTCTATGGGTTGTCCATCTAGCTGCATGTCATACAGACAGCAGGATTCTTTGATCATCCCTTACATTTATAAAGTTTGTTACAGTTTAAAAAGCACATTTATATACATTCATTCATCTGACCGTCATAGCTATCCTTCAGGGTGCTACCCCACTGCATCCTACATGTTTCAGGTCAGGGAAACTAAGAAAAGGGATGCAGAAATAGGATAAGAGAATAATCAGTATTGTACTTAGTTTTCTTTACCCATCTTTCTAGGCTTATTACATATCACTTCCTCTCAGATACTCTGAATTTTAATCCAAGCAGCATATTTGATATTTTCTATCCATGACATTCCATCTGCTCTCTCTATTTCCTCACATAGGTACCCTCACACCTAAAATATTCTCTCTTCTCATCAAAGATTCTTGGAACTCCTTGTTCTCTTTAAAGGTCAACTCAAATGCATCACTCCCATTCCATATTCCCCACCCACAAAAGGCTTTTCCTAATTTTCTCATTTGTTAATTCTCCTTATCTTGAAATTACCTTGTATATGTATTTTACATAAAATATACATATAATATCATATGATATACGAATATGTTTATAGTTATCATATTTACATTTTACTTAACTATATATATTATTTTCATCTAGCAAAATATAATTTCCTTGAGGGCAGGGAATATTTTGTTTTTGCCTCTGTTCTTCAATGACTGACATATACTAAAGTACTTAAAAATTCTTTTTGAGTCGAATTGAATAGCTGTTTCCAGTAATATAAGCCAAGATTTGTCTTGAATGGAAAGAATGCCAGAAGGAATTGTAGGGCATGTATTTGGTTTCTCTCGGGCACCCTGTAAGGCATTTCATTAGTATACCACTGCACAGGAAAGGCATAATAGGGCACATGGACCTGGGGAGAGGACTCAGTGGGGACATGTTAGCTGTCTTCAAGTATTTGAAAGACTGTCATGACAAAGCAGGATTATGCTTGTTCAGTGTATCTCCTCAGGCAGGACTAGGACCAGTGGGCAGAACATAGAGAGAGGAAAATTTCAGCTCAGTATAACAAAGACCTAACTAATAACTAAAGATGTTCGAAAATGGAATGTCCTGCCTTGTAATGGAGAAACTTCTCATCATTGGAAGTGTTTGAGTGGAGACTATACGGTATATTCAGGGTACAATAAGAGAAATTTCTCCATGGAGAGGGAAATTCTGGATGAAGTCCCTACTAACAAGGTGATTAGTGAATAGTTAAGAAAGGAGGACATTATAAAAAAGAGTCATCAAGAATCAGCCATGACTTCCAGCTAAGATGGCAGCTTGGAGGCAGACAGCTGCTTGAGCTCCACATTTTCTCTCAGGACTTACTTCATGACAAGCCTCGGAATTAATGCTTGACCAGAAAAGAAACCCACAAATAATCACCAACAGAAGACATCCTTGAAATTCGCCAGAGAAGGTCTGTGTTTGCTTGGGGGAGGGGACGAACAGACTGGGCACAGACTGAAGGCAGGGAGAGAGAGAGAGAGAGAGAGAGAGAGAGAGAGAGAGAGAGAGAGAGAGAGAGAGAGAGAGAGAGAGAGAGAGAGAGAGACAAAGAGAAAGAGAAAGAGAAAGAGAAAGAGAAAGAGAAAGAGAAAGAGAAAGAGAAAGAGAAAGAGAGAGGCAAGCAGCTTATACAACTTGGACTGGAGGGAGGAGGGGTGTGATTTCTGCCGTTTCTGTGAAAAGACTTTTTCCCCAGTGTGGATGTTCCATCTTGGCAGCAAGCCAGGAGCAGTGGAGAGGGTACACCGGAGGTGAAGAATAAAACCCCAGAAAGCTAGCCTCTCGGGACCCAGCCACCCTGACCACCACCCAGAGTGACTCAGTGGATTCTTAGAGCCTTAGAGTGCAGACGCAGCGCAGTCATCACTGTCCTATTAGTGCCTCGCTACTGTCTCCCTCAGTCTAGAGGAAGCTCGGTAACACCATACAACCCCATCCCCCCCAAAACAGACAAATTGTTTTTCTTGCCAATTTGTTTTCTTTGATTCACGCTCTGACAAAATGAACAAAAAAATTAAAAGGGCTCTAACCATTGACAGCTTCTGAATGGAGAGAGAGCAGACTTCAAACCCTGAAGAGACTAAAAGCAGACTGTCTCCAGAGGAATCCCCTAAGGCAGATATGATCTGCTCCTCAATACACAAGACTCTCATAGAGGAAATCAAAAAGGCTCTCACAAGAGAGCTAGAAGGGAAATGGGAAAAGGAAAGGGAAGCTTGGCAAGAGAGCCTGGAGAAGTCATCCAGAGTGGATAAAGAAATCAAATCATTGAGAAATAAAATTAGTGAGCTGGAAAAAGAAAACAGCTCTCTAAAAAATAAAATGCATGAAATGGAAAAAAATTCCATAGAAGAAAAAAACTCACTTAAAAACTCAATTGGACAATTACAAAAAGATATGAAAAAAGTGAGTGAAGAAAATACATCATTTTAAAAAAAAATTTTAAATTAATTTTTATAATTATAACATTTTCTTTGACAGTACATATGCATAGGTAATTTTTTTTCACAACATTATCCCTTGTACTCCCTTATGTTCTGAGTTTTCCCCCTCCTTCCCTCCACCCCCTCCCCTAGATGGCAGGCATTCCCATACATATTAAATATCTTATAGTATATCTTAGGTACAATATATATGTGCAGAACCGCATTTTGTTGTTGTTATTGTTGCAAAGGAAGGATTGTATTCGCAAGGTAAAAATAATCTGGGAAGAGAAACAAATATTTTGGCACATACAGGTCCCTTTCCCTTCTTTAATATTTCCTTGGGATATAAGCCCAGTAGTAGCACTGCTGGGTCAAAGGGTATGCACATTTTGATAACTTTTTGGGCATAACTCCAGATTGCTCTCCAGAATGGTTGGAAGGAAAATACATCATTGAAAATTAGACTGGAACAAGTAGAAATGAATGACTCAAGGAGAAAACAAGAAGTAGTCAAGCAAAACCAGAAAAATGAAACAATTGAAAAGAATGTAAAGTACCTTATTGGAAAGACAACAGACCTGGAAAACAGATCTAGGAGAGACAATATGAGAATAATCAGACTCCCTGAAAAATGTGAGGAAAAAAAGAACCTGGACATTATTTTCCAGGAAATTATCAAAGATAACTGCCCAGACATTTTGGAAACAAAGGGTAAAACAGACATTGAAAAAATTCATCGATCACCTACTGAAAGGGACCCAAAAATCAAAATGCCAAGAAATATAGTGGTCAAGTTCAAGAACCATCAGACAAAGGAAAAAATACTGGAAGCTAATAGAAAAAAGCAATTCAGATATGGAGGAGCCACCATAAGGATAACCCAGGATCTAGCAGTGTCCAAATTAAAAGAATTAAGGGCCTGGAACATTATATTCCAAAAGGCTAAGGAACTTGGTATGCAGCCAAGAATAACTTACCCAGCAAAAATTAACATCATTTTCCAGGGAAGAAGATGGACATTTAATGAAATAAATAAATTCCATCTATTCTTGATGAAAAAACCAGACCTAGACAAAAGGTTTGATCTTCAAATTCAGAACTCAAGAGATTTCTAAAAAGGTAAAAAGAAATTTTAAGAACTATATTTCTAACACAAAGATATGTAAAGAACACATGTATAATTTGTCTAGAAACTAAAGGTGGAAAAGGAAATTATATCACAAAAAAGGGTAAAGTGGTGGAACTACATCTCATGAAAAGGCAAAGATAATCTATTATATCTGAGAGAAAGAAAGGAGGGAGATGAACATAGTGTGTATCGATAGACATATTTGATTTATGGTGAAACTTCTTCCACTTCATTGAAAAGTAAGAGGGAAGGAGCAAGCTAAGGGGAAGGGAATACAGAAGTTGTGAGGAAAAGGGGTAAAATAGGGGGAGGAACTTTAAAGTGGGGGAGGGATACTAAAAAGGGAGGGCTGTGAAAAGCAAGTGGTGTTCACAAGTTTAATACTGGGTAGGGGGGTAAGACGGAAGGAAAGGAGAAAAGCATAAGTAGGGGTTAACAAGATGGCAAGCAATATAGAATCAGTCATTCTAACCATAAGTGTGAATGGGTAAACTCCCTCATAAAGAGGAAGCAGTTACCAACTGGATTAAAAGTCAGAATCCTACTATATGTTGTTTACAGGAAACACACCTGAAACAGGGTGATACATTCAAACTAAAAGTAAAAGAGTGGAGCAGAATCTACTATGCTGCAGGTGAAGCCAAAAAAGCAGAGGTAGCCATCCTCATCTCAGATCAAGCAAAAGCAAAAATTGATCTAATTAAAAGAGATAAGGAAGGGCATTATATCCTGCTAAAGGGTAGCATAGATAATGAAGCAGCATCAGTATTAAACATATATGCACCAAGTGGTGCAGCATCTAAATTCTTAAAAGAGAAATTAAGAGAGCTGCAAAAAGAAATAGACAGCAAAACTATAATAGTGGGAGATTTCATCCTTGCACTCTCAGAATTAGATAAATCAAACCACAAAATAAACAGGAAAGAAGTCAAAGAGGTAAATAGAATATTAGAAAAGTTTGATATGATAGATCTTTGGTGAAAGCTAAATGGAGACAGAAAGGAGTATACTTTCTTCTCAGCAGTTCATGGAACCTATACAAAAATTGATCAAATACTAGGACATAAAAAACTTCAAAATCAAATGCAGTAAGGCAGAAATATTAGTAAATGCAACCTTTTCAGACCACAATGCAATTGAAATTACATTTAATAAAAAGCCAGGGGAAAATAGACCCCAAAAAATTGGAAACGAAATAATCTTATACTAAAAATGGTTGGGCAAATAATAGACAAAATTAATAACTTCACCCAAGAAAATGACAATAATGAGACATCATACCAAAATGTGTGGGATACAGCCAAAGAATTAATAAGGGGAAGTTTTATCTCTCTAGAGGCCTACTTGCATAAAATAGAGAAAGAGAGGGTCAACGAATTGGGCTTACAACTAAAATTGCTAGAAAAGGAACAAATTAAAAACCCCCAGACAAACACAAAACTTGAAATTCTAAAAATAAAAGGTGAGATTAATAAAATTGAAAGTAAAAAAAAAACAAACTATTGGATTAATTAATAAAATTAAGAGTTGGTTCTATGAAAAAACCAACAAAATAGATAAACCCTTAGTAAACCTGATTAAAAAAGGAAAGAGAAAAAGCAAATTGTTAGTCTTGAAATGAAAAGGGTGAACTCACCACTAATGAAGAGGAAATTAGAACAATAGTTAGGAGCTACTTTGCTCAACTTTATGCCAATAAATTCGATAATTTAAATGAAATGGAAGAATACCTTCAAAAATATAGCTTGCCCAGATTTACAGAGGAAGAAGTAAGTAGTCTAAATAGTCCCATTTCAGAAAAAGAAATAGAACAAGCTATTAACCAATTCCCTAAGGAAAAATCCCCAGGACCAAATGGATTAATTCTACCAAACATTTAAAGAACAACTAACTCCAATGCTATGTAAACTATTTGAAAAAATAGGGATTGAAGGAGTCCTACCAAATTCCTTTTATGACACAGTCATGGTACTGATACCTAAACCAGGTAGATTGAAAACTGAGAAAGAAACTATAGACCAATCTCCTTAATGAATATTGATGCTAAAATCTTAAATAAGATATTAGCAAAAATATTTCAGAAAATCATCCCCAGGATAATACACTATGATCAAATAGGATTTATACCAGGAATGCAGGGCTGGTTTAATATTGGGAAAACCATTAGTATAATTGACCATATTAATAATCAAATTAATAAAAACCATATGATCATCTCAATAGATGCAGAAAAAGCATTTGATAAAATCCAACATCCATTCCTACTAAAAACACTTGAGAGTATAGGAATAAATGGAGTATTCCTTAAAATAATAAGGAGCATATATTTAAAACCATCAGTAAACATCATATGTAATGGTGATAAACTGGAACCTTTCCCTGTAAGATCAGGAGTGAAACAAGGTTGCCCACTATCACCATTACTATTCAATATTGTACTAGAAATGCTAGCCTTGGCAATAAGAGCCGAGAAAGAGATTCAAGGAATTAGAGTAGGAAATGAGGAAATCAAACTATCACTCTTTGCAGATGATATGATGGTATACTTAGAGAACCCCAAAGACTCTGCTTAAAAGCTATTAGAAATAATTCAGAACTTTAGCAAAGTTGCAGGATACAAAATAAATCCACATAAATCCTCAGCATTTTTATACACTACCAACACAATCCAACAGCAAGAAATACAAAGAGAAATTCCATTCAGAATAACTGTCGATAGTATAAAATATTTGGGAATATATCTACCAAAGGAAAGTCAGGAATTATATGAGCAAAACTACAAAACAATTGCCACAAAAATAAAGTCAGATTTAAATAATTGGAAAGACATTGAGTGCTCTTGGATAGTCCAGCGAATATAATCAAGATGACAATACTCCCTAAACTAATCTATTTATTTAGTGCTATACCAATCAGACTCCCAAGAAACTATTTTAATGAGCTAGAAAAAAATTACAACAGAATTCATATGGAAGAATAAAAGGTCGAGAATTTCAAGGGAAGTAATGAAAAAAAATTAAATGAAGGTGGTCTAGGTGTACCTGATCTAAAGCTATATTATAAAGCAGCAGTCACCAAAACCATTTGGTATTGGCTAAGAAATAGATTAGTTGATCAGTGGAATAGATTAGGTTCACAGGGCAAGATAGTAAATAAAAATAGCAATCTAGTGTTTGACAAATCCACAGATCCCATTTTTGGGATAAGAATTCATTATTTGACAAAAACTGCTGGGAAAACTGGAAATTAGTATGGCAGAAACTAGGCATGGACCCACACTTAACACCACATACCTTTAAGATAAGATCAAAATGGGTTCATGATTTAGGCATAAAGAACGAGATCATAAATAAATTAGAGGAACATAGGATAGTTTACCTCTCAGACTTTTGGAGGAGGAAGGAATTTGTGACCAAAGGAGAACTAGAGATCATTATTGATCACAAAATAGAAAATTTTGATTACATCAAATTAAAAAGCTTTTGTGCTAACAAAATTAATGCAAACAAGATTAGAAGGGAAGTAACAAATTGGGAAAACATTTTTACAGTTAAAGGTTCTGATAAAGCCTTCATCTCCAAAATATACAGAGAATTGACTTTAATTTATGAGAAATCAAGCCATTCTCCAATTGATAAATGGTCAAAGGATATGAACAGACAATTTTCAGATGATGAAATTAAAATTATTTCCACTCATATGAAAGAGTGTTCCAAATCACTATTGATCAGAGAAATGCAAATTAAGACAACTCTGAGATACCACTACACACCTGTCAGATTGGCTAAGATGACAGGAATAAATAATGATGAATGTTGGAGGGGCTGTGGGAAAAATGGGACACTGATGCATTGTTGGTGGAGTTGTGAAAGAATCCAACCATTCTGGAGAGCAATCTGGAGTTATGCCCAAAAAGTTATCAAAATGTGCATACCCTTTGACCCAGCAGTGCTACTACTAGGCTTATATCCCAAGGAAATACTAAAGAAGGGAAAGGTACCTATATGCGCCAAAATGTTTGTGGCAGCCCTTTTTGTGGTGGCTAGAAACTGGAAAATGAATGGATGCCCATCAGTTGGAGAATGGTTGGGGTAAGTTATGGTATGTGAATGTTATGGAATATTATTGTTCTGTAAGAAATGACCAACAGGAGAAATACAGAGAGGCTTGGAGAGACTCATATCAACTGATGCTGAGTGAAACGAGCAGAACTAGGAGATCATTATACACTTCAACAATGATACTGTATGAGGATGTATTCTGATGGAAGTGGATATCTTCAACATAGAGAAGAGCTAATCCAGTTCCAATTGATCAAAGATGGACAGAATCAGCTACATCTAGAAAAGGAACACTGGGAAATGAGTGTCAACTGTGAGCAATTTTTTTTTTGTTTTTCTTCCCAGATTATTTTTACCTTCCGGATACAATTCTTCCTTTGCAAGAACAACAATAACAAAATTCAGTTCTGCACACATATATAGTACCTAGGATATACTATAAGATATTTAATATGTATGGGAATGCCTGCCATCTAGGGAAGGGGGTGGAGGGAAGGAGGGGAAAAATTGGGTACAGAAGGGAGTACAAGGGATAATGTTGTAAAAAAATTATCTATGCATATGTACTGTCAAAAATGTTATAATTATAAAGTTAATAAAAAAGAATCAGCCATAACAGATTAATCTTATTTTTTTATTAATAATTCTTTCAATTGGATTAATAACTGGGGAATCAGGGGAATGAAGTAAATATATCTTACCTAGATTATAGTAAAACATTTATCAAGATCTGTCATGAGTTTGAGAAATGTGTATTAGACATTAGATATATGTAACTGGGAACCTTAAATGGCTAAATCCAAAGAGCAGTCAATGATGTGAACTCATCTTGGAAGTGAGTCTCTAATGGAGTGCTCTAAGACAAAGTTCCTTTAACTGGATCACAACCCCCTATGGGGTCACATAATTGAATGTGAGAGTCATGAAATTTTAATTTATTATCTGTAAATTTTGATTTGTATACCTATTTTATATGCCTGTATACCCAGGGTTGTGTTAAAATTTGTTGAAAAGGGGTTGTGAGTGGAAAAATGTTTAAGAAGCACTGCTGTCAGAGGTCTCTGGAATTTGTACTTGGCTTAATTTAACTTTTTTTAATCTAAGATTTGAATAAAGGCATATATGATGTGTTTATTAAATTCACAAATGATTCAAGTTGGGATGGATTAGATGTCAGAATCATGATCCAACAAGATCTTGGCAGCTAGAACTTTGGGGAAAATATAACATGAAATTTAATAAGGATGTCAAATCCTTGGTTCAAAAATTTAACTTTTTTTTTCACTTTTTAATTCTATTTCTCAATTCAACATATGTTAATCAAGAAAGCATTTAATAGTACTAAGTACTCATTGGAGATACAAAAAGTTAGAATAAAAATCAATTTCTGTTTTAAGGAGGCTTTATGCCACTAAGGAATATAACATATAAAAAAGTCAAGTAAAACATATCAGATGAAATCACATGGTGTCAAGGTAATTATCATTTGTTTGGCATGTTAACTAGAATTTTTAATTTTATTTCTATGCCTTTATTTTATTTCTGTCTTCTTAGATAACTTGTTAGCTTCTTGAGGGCAGGGGTCATGCCAGAGAATTATCAAATTATAATTTTAGATTGGAATGGCCCTTAAAGATCAACTAGTCTTTTCATTTTATAGGTAGAAAACTGAAGTCCACAGGGGCTGATTGATTTGCCCTCATGTCTTTGTATCCTGGAGGCTGTGACAGTTTCTCTCACATAGTAACAGAGGTTTTTATTAAATGTTTGTCAATAATTACATGTCTAATTTTTCTAGGGATACTAATAAGAAATTTTTTGCACTTTAGTACAAAATATTGCAGTGAGTACAAAGTGAGCTACTTATTCTAAATTATATTCTGAATGACCATTTCTTTATTGAGTTTCCAATTCATTATTTATCCCAGTTGTTATTATAATAATAGAAAGATTCACCTGAGAGGCAAGGGTAATGGTATTTGCCATCTGTCTCAGAGGGATGTTGTGACCATTAACAGGATTATGCTTGCTAAACTATCTAAGGCCCTCAGGTGAAATATGCAATACACCTGCAGGTGATGATTATCTCTGTGTCCCTTTGATTTATTTCAATAGAAAGTAGGATTCAAGGTATGATCCTTTGAAAATCCAGCTCCCAGAGAATAATAAAGGTAATTCCTTTCTCCTGACATCTCCAGCCAATTATACTTGCAGAACACTCTTTCTTTTCTGTCCTTCCACCATGTTGTATTGGCTGTTGAAAAAGACGTGGTAATTAGCTCAATATGACATTCCCATGAGGATCATGGAAAGATTGAATGAAGAAAAGAAAGTAGATTTTGTTAAGGATGGGAATGGTACTGGTGGTGGTGTGCTTTCTCCTTCCTACCCTTGTTTTTCTGTTTGCATAAGATATGTTTCTTCCTTCACCCTCCTGCAGCTGTATCATCAGCAAATTGAAGAGGAGAGAAAAGCTATTTAAATGTATACTATTGAATTTCTGTAGGACACCGAAATATTTTTGAAGTTAATGGGGAAGCTCTGAATAGTCTGTTTCAAATAATTACAGGAAAAAAAAACATTGAAATAATTAGCAGTTGCGACCAGAGCATTCAACAAAATGAAACGACATCTTCTCTTGCCTATTAAGCAGCGCATTATTTTCAGTTTAGTGTATTTGGGATGAAATTAGATGGCAAACATACTGCATCATTGAGTGATTAGAAGAACTAGGATCATTGAGAGTTAGACTAGTATCATCAGCTTTTTTTCTCTTTCCTCTCTCTCAAGCTTTTTGGGGAGTAGAGAAGGGATCACACTGTACTCTCTCAAAAACCCTGTAAACCATTGAAAATTCAGTTTAAGAAGGTTCAGAGATAGCAATTGAAAGTCAGAGAAGTGAGTTAGATGAATTATAAAGAGTTTGATTCTCTAATCCTTCAGATGATATTAAGAATATTACCTAATCTAGTTATTCTTCCCAGAAAGTGGGATGTGTGGGGGAAAAAAAAAAAAGTTGTTTTTAGGTTAAATGGTAAATACAATTTATCTATAGTGACTAAAACTCTCTGCCTTCCCCTCCATTTCTAATATTGTTCTGCCTACCACAGAGTCAACTCCTTTTTTCATCAGTTTTCTTTCTTTTTCTTTGTCTCCCTCCTTTCCTCCCTACTTCCCTCCCTTCCTCTCTTGCTTCCTACCTTCCTTCCTCCCCCCCACCCCTTCTTCTCTTGATCTCTGTCTGTATCTCTTAGTTTCTACACTGAGAACTCCTTATATCCATAAAGCAGTGTGGTAACACATGCAAAATAGTAAGGCTAGAGCATTTGGGAGAGAAGGATAATGTATATATGTTATCATTAGTTGCATACAACTTTGTATTATCTCCATTTTGTTTTATTATGTTTGTTTGTTTTGGCAAAGATACTGGATTATCTTTTCATTTTCTTCTTCAGTTCATTTCACATATGAGGAAACTTAGGCTAACAAGGTTAAGTGACTTCCCCAGTACAACAGGGCTAGTAAGTGTCTAAGGCCAGAATCAAACTCAGGAAGATGAAACTTCTGTATCTTCTGTGCCATATATATTTAATCTGAATTAGGTTATGTGTGTATACACACACACACACACACATATATATGTATATATATATATATATCTATAATCTTGAATTATTGTCAAGAAAACCAAGAAAATAATAAAATTAACCCTGATTTTAAGATTTGCTAATTTCTTACAAATTAAGACAACTAACTCTACCACAATACATCTCTCACACTGCTAAGATGATAGGAAAAGATAGTGATGAATGTTAGAGAAAACGTGGGAAAACTGGGACACTAATACATTGTTGGTGGAACTGTGAACAGATCCAACCATTCTGGAGAGCAATTTGGAATTATACTCAAAAAGTTATCAAGCTGTGCATACTTTTTGACCCAGCAGTGTTTCTACTGGGCCTGTATTCCAAAGAGATCATAAAGGAGGGAAAGGGATCCACATGTGCAAAAATGCCTGTGGCAGCCCTTTTGGTAGTGGCCAGAAACTGGAAACTAAATGGATGCCCATCAGTTGGGGAATGGCTGAGTAAATTATGGTATATGAATGTTATGGAATATTATTGTTCTGTAAGAAATGACCAACAGGATGATTTCAGAGAGGCCTGGAGAGACTTACATCAACTGATGCCGAGGGAAGCAGAACTAAGAAAAAATTGTACATGGCAACAAGAAGATTATATGATATCAATTTTGATGGACATGACTTTTCAACAATGAGATTATTTAGACCAGTTCCAGTGATCTTGTGATGAAAAGAGCCATCTACCCCAGAGAGAGCACTATGAGAACTGAGTGTGGATCACAATATAGTGTTTTCACCTGTTTGTTGTTGTTTGCTTACACTGTTTTCTTTCTCATTCCCCCCCCACACTTTTGATCTGATTTTTCTTGTGCACCATGATAAATGTAGAAATATGTATGGGAAAATTGTACTTGTTTTTAATATATTGAATTATTTGCTATTCAAAGGAGCAGGTGGAAAGAGGGTGGGAGAAAAAATTGGGAACACAAAGTTTTGCAGGGATGAATATTGAAAATTATGCAAGTGTTTTGAAAGTAAAAAACTTTATGAAATAATAATAATAAAATTAATTTTTAAAATGAATTGCTAATTTCTTAGGTGTATATGCTCTTCATTAAGGTATGTCTTTGATTCCAATTCGCATCTAGTGATATCATTAGGCTATGAGCTGCTTTCTCTTCCTCACACCATGGACATTTTCTTCTGGTCTATCTGTTCTTCTGTGAAGTTATATAGTGATACCTTGATGAGTTGTTCTGTTAGTTTGATGCTTCTCTGCTGGTTATCTATTTAATTAAAACTATAACATAGGCTTTTCCCATAAGGAAGGAGTCTCACATTTAACAATGTGCTCTCTTGTTCATTCACAAGCTGATTGGAGCAAACTCCTGCCATGATGTAATATACAAAATTTTCACTGCCTTGGGAATAGATGACATAGAACTGATTATGGGTAAATACCTCTCATATTTACTACTTCCCTATTCTCTTACAATTTAACTTTCACCTTCCTCTGCTTCTTTACTTGTGTCTCATCTTTAACCTTTTTTACCCTCATCTCTCTCTTTTTAAACTTTTTTTCTTCATGTCCTTCTATTTCTGTCTCCTGAGGCAAAAGACAAAGAAATTGAGAAATAGGAGAGAAAAAGACAGAAAAAAGATAAAGGAGAAAATCTGGTATGAGAGGAGCAGACTAGGATCTGTCTTTTTAAAATTTTTGTCTAAAGTACTGCTAATATCAGTGCTAATATCTCGTCTACATTTCTTTGATTTTAATCTGATTTAACAGTTTTTTTATTTATGAAAAAAAATTATTTTCTATAATGTAGGTATGATATCTAAGACATCAACTTATTTTGCCCCAATTCATATAGATTTTAGATGTTTTAAATGTTTTATTAATATATTTTGTTTTTGTATAACCTTTATTTCCTAATATAATTCTCACAATTCACCTATGTAGACAGATAATATTTATGACTAAGAAAGAAAAATATAGAGACATAGAGATATGGAGACAAAGACAGAAACAGAGAGACAGAGATAACAGCAAAAAAGATATAGTGCTTTACACCATAGTTCTCCATTTCAGCAACGGAGGAAGGCAGGTTCATTTCATCACTACTAATTGGATGATCATGTTTTGTACACTTGAAAGGAGAAACTCAAATCCAGATCTTTCATTTTTCCAAGTAAGCCTATTTTTTTTTTTGAAGAAGAACAAACAAAACAAAACAGAACAGCAAAATTCTTTGGCTGAATTGAGAAAATTATTATTTGTTAATTGTCCCCTATGTGCTAGTTAAGCAATGGGATAGAAAGGACAGAACAGTTTTCACCTTCAAGTAGCTTATGGAATTCAATGGAGGAGAAAACATAGAAATAATTTTGTTCAAACAAAATGTATACAGGAATCATTGGAAATGATTTTAGAGAACAGGAGGGTGAGACAAAAAAGTTTACATGAGCATGTCTTCCTCTTCAGTCACTATTTTATTCTCTAATCTCAAGAAATTCTTTTAGAATAAGTAGCCTTTGTCTGATAAATGAATAAATCTGATCAAAAGGGGGAGAAGTAAAGGAAAAGAAAAAAGAGAAGGATAAGGAAAGTTGTTAGGGGAGAGCCTCTTGCCTGGCCATAATGGCTGTAATAACTCCCTTATAATGCATTGCTGCACATTCTTTGGGATATGGACAGATTTTTGCCTTACTCACAGGCTTCTTCTTCTAGAGGGATTTTTTTGTTCCTATCCCATTATGTTTCCATATGATTTTGTTGTCTTTGGCTAGGTATTTATATTTTGAAAGTTTTCCCTCACACAATTTTTATATAAATTGTTCTCGTATTTCTGCTCACTTCACTCTGAATTAGTTTATAGAGTTCTTCCCAGTTTCCTCTGAAACATCTGTTTTATCAATTCTTTTTGGCATAATAATATTTTGTCATATTTATATACTATAATTTCATTAGTCATTCTATAACTGTTAGGTTCTCCACCACATCCAGCTTTCAGTTTGGGGCTACTACAAAGACAGCTGCTATAAATATTTTTGTACATATAGGTCCTATTCCATTATGTTTCCATATGATTTTGTTGTCTTTGGCTAGGTATTTATATTTTAAAAGTTTTCCCTTACACAATTTTTTATATAGCTTGGATAAGTGTTCAAAATGGAAACATTTATTCAAAATTATTTTTATGTGAATCCAGTTGTTATACATAAGCAATTTTGTGCAACAGTTTGGGCTGATAATGGTCTAGAGCCTATACTGTTAATGGGCTAAATTTTCTAGGACAGTTTGAGATCTATACTTATAAAAGGAGAACGTCTTTAATCAGTCCATGAAAGACAGCAAACTTCTAATGTATAATTTTAGGAACTAATAATGTCTTGTAGAAATCTGATAGGGGATTAGTTTTTATAGTATGTAGTGATATGTTACAAAATCTCAATCACTTATTTGCATGATCTGTATTGATTACTAAATCTAAGTTTCACAATAATAACACATTTCTGGTTTTCTAGATTTAAAAAGTAATTCTTAGATAGTTCTAAACTTTTTGGGTATATCCTAGGACAGACTTCTCTTTCATTATAATCTTCTCTTGAAGGGGAGACAAAGATCAAAGAGAAGAGGGAAAATAAAAAAAAAAAGAATAAAGGGAAATGTATTATTAACAAATATAGCTGTGAATGTGAACAGGATGAACTCACCCATAAAATACAAATTGATAGAAGAATAGATTAAGCAGCAGAATCCAACAATGTGTTATTCACAAGAAACACATTTTTAAACATAAATGTTCACAGAGAATTAAAATAAGAGACTAGAAAAAAATGTAAAAAAACTGGGTAGTAATCATGATCTTAGATAAGACAACGGCAAAAGTAGATGTGAATAAAAGAAATTAATATAGAAATATATTACTCCAAATGATACCATGGGCATTGAATTAATATCAATACATAAAATATAGGCAAACAACAACATAGCATACAACTACTTAGAAAAACTCCATGAGTTAAAGGGAAAAATATAAAATGAAACTATAATAATATGGGGACTCAAAATACTCCTTTCAGAATGCTACAAATATTACAAAAACTAAACAAGAAAAAAATTAAGGAGTAGAACAAATGACATCTTAGAGAACCCTCAAAAGTCATTAAAAAGTAATTAAAATTATTAATTTCTTCAGCCAATTGGAGGGTGTAGAATAAATCCACTTAAATTATCAGCATTTATTTATATTGCTAACAAAACCAACAGGAAAAGAAAAAGAAATTCCATTTTAAATTATTAAAATATTTAGTTATTTAAATATATGTGAATTTATCTATTAAAACATATACTGAAACCATATGAATTTAACTCTGAAACCCTTTTTATGGAAATAAAGATAGACCTAAAAAGCTGTAGAAATATCAATTGGTAGGTCTGAAATGGTCTAAAATGGCACTACAACTTAAATTAATCTGCTTATTTAATCACAGCAATCAAACTAGCAAAGTATTATTTTAAAAAGCTAGAGAAATAATGGCAAAATTCATCTGGAGGAAAAAAAGGTCAAAAATTCAAAGGAAATAATGAAAAATAAAGTGGGAAATAGGGGATGTAGAAAATACAGGTATCAAACTATATTACAAAGCAGTAATCATTCAAGTGATGTAGTAGTAGTGAAGGAAAAAAAAAAGTTTTACTCTGAAAGAAATGGTACCAAAGCAAAGGTAGTCTACTGTTTGATAAACTCAAAGATCTAAGCTGAAGAGGAAATAATTCAATAGGCAACCAAAAACTTCTGGGAAAACTGGAAAGCATCTGGAAGAAACTAAATCAATAATTCATATGATATAAGCTTCAAATATACACGACTTAGGCATAAAAGATGACATCAAAAGGAAGAAATTTGTTTTCAGATCTATGAATAGGGGAAAATTTACAACCGATAAGTACTATATAGAATCACAGAAGATGAAATGAATAATTTTGATTAATTTTTTTAAATTGCAAAAATAAAAAGATGTTGCTAAAATTAGAAAGGATGTAGCTAATCAGAGGGAAAAATTTGCAGTAAGTTTTTCTGAAGAGATTGCATTTTTAAGATATATAGGGAACTGATGCAGTTTTATAAAAATAAGAGTCATTTCCCAATTGATAAATGGTTGAGAGATAGGAATAGGAATGTTTTTAAGAAAGAAATATCAGTAGTTATATTTTAAAAATCCAAAATCACTAATAATTAGAGGAATAGGAAAGAAAATAACACGAGTTATGAGATTGACAAACTTTACATAAAAGGAATATGAGAAATGGTACAAGGACCAGGGGAAAATATACCAGAAAGTCCTATTAGTGAAGCCATTCCAGAAGACAAAGTGGAACTATGCCTGAAAAGTTACTAATCTATAGATACTCTTTGATCTAGCAATGTCACTACCAGAACTAAACTCCTCAAAAAAAGAAAGTAAGGATTAAAGAAAAAGAAAGAGAAAGAGAGAGGCAGAGGCAGAGATAGAGACAGAGAAAGAGAGACAGAGAGACAGAGAAAGAGAGAGGTGGAGACCAAGAGAAACAGAGACAGAGAGACAAGAGAAAGACAGACAGAAAGAGAGAGAAGAGACTGAGAGAGACAGAAACAGGGACAAAAACAGAAAGAGACAGAGAAAGAGAAAGAGACAGATAGAGAGAAACAGAGACAGAGAAAGAAAGACAGTGATGGAGAGAGAGACAAAGACAAAGAGAGAAAGAGACAGAAAGAGAGACAAAGACAGAGAAAGAGAGACAGAGACACAAAGAGAGGCAGAAAAAGACAGAGAAAGAGAGAGACAGAGAGAGAGACAAAGACACAGAAAGAGACAGAAATAGAGAGACAGAGACACAGAGAGAAACAGAGATAGAGAAACAGAAAGAGACAAAGAGAAACAGACACAAAAAGAAAGCTAAAGAGACAGACAGAAAGAGACAAAGATAGAGAAAGAAAGGCAGAGACAGAGAGAGACAAAGACACAGAGAAAGACAGAGAGAACTATAGAGAGAGGAAAGATATATCTAAAATTTGTGCATAAGAACACTTTTGTGCTGGCAAACAACTGGAAATTTAGGGGATGCCAATCAATTAGGAATTGAGTGAACACATTTTAGCAGATTATTTTTAAAAATTCTATTGTGATATAAGATGATAATAAAGGCATTCAGAGAAACCTGGGAATACCTGTATGCACCACTACAGAGTGAGGAGAGCAGAACATAGGGAATAATTTATACAATAACATTGAAAAGACAAACAACTTTGAAAGATTTAAAAACTCTGATCAATGCAATGACAATCATGATTTCAGAAGAGCAAGAATGAAGAATGCTACTTATCTCCTGACAATGAAATGTATATAATTTGAACTATACCAATGAGGAAATAAGTTTTGTTTGACTATGCACCTTTGTTTAACAATTAATTTTTTTTCCTTTCCTACTAAACTGGGAGTGGTAGGAACATATTGATATATATATATATATATATATATATATATATATATATATATATATATATATATATATATATATATATATATAAATTTTCAGTGAAAAAATAAAAATAAATTGATAAAAATTGATAGAACTATCTTGTAAATCCATCTGTTCCTTGTTTTCAGTTTCTTTGAAATATATTTCTAGTTTATTCAACATTCTTTTCTGATAATCAATTTACTTGAATTTTTATTCTTCTGTGAATCTGGGTATTTTATATTTTAAAATATTTTCCATTTTTAATTGTCCATTTTATTGCTATTTCATTGGGCAAATAATATTTTATAAAAATTTCCTTTATTTCTTTTTCTCTTATTTTCATTATCCTTTTTCACTTTTAAGTCTGACAAATTCATTTTTTCTTTTTATTGAATAATCAAATGCTTTCAGTTTTGTTTATCAATTCAATGTTTCTTTTGTTTTTTTTTTCTTTCAATGTTGTTAATTTTTTTATTTATATGCAATCTTGCTGCAGGAAGGGAGCCAAGAGAATTCAATATAGGAATATATTACAAAAGTTTTTTTTTTTCCTTGAAATGAACATGCTTTGAAAAAAGCTTCAGTTTCCTCAACTGAACACATGTTCCCCTTTTATATGTTCATAAATTGCCTTCTCTCATTCAGTTTTTCTTCTATATTGTCCCTTCTAACTTGTCTACCTTGGTTAAGGTTAGTCCTCTTTTAAATCTCTTACCTTTTCAACCAGTTTGCTATGATTGATTCAATTTTCTCTATTCTTTGGCTATGTATATGCTACTTTAAATGTTTTTCTTCTTCTAGCACTTACACTAATGGACTTAGCTCTATCCCACAGATCTTACCTTTGTCCTATATATTCCTTTCCCCCTAACCCCTTTCCCCCCCACATTGTTTTTATCTAAACTGTTTCTGTTTTGTCTATTTGACATAAAGGCAAATCACAGTGTGAAATACTGCCCTTTACTTAGGCAGATAGTTTATTTAGTAAAAGAGGCATTAAAAGGACTTTTTTTTGTTAGGAAAAATACAGGAAATCAACTTGAGAAGAAATATAGATAGTTCTGAGAAGCTGAGAAAAGAAACCTACAGTTTATGTTAGAGATGGCTTTAATTCATTGTTTTTCAATAGTTAATTTAAATTTAATTGTTTTTAGTAATTTGGATTTTAATGCTTAGGAAATCTGAATCAAAGAACTATTTGGTGTGAGAAAAATTGTATATAGACTATTTACATTGTATCTAACAGAAATAATGCATTTTGAATTAGTGTTCTACAAGAAATGATGAGCACACTGATTTCAGAAAAGCCTGGAAAGACGTATATGAATTGATGCTGAATGAAATGAGTAGAACCAAGAGAACATTGTACATAGTAAGAACAAAATTATGTGATGATCAACTGTGATGGACTTGACTCTTTTCAAGAATGAGGTGATTTGAAACAATTCTAATAGACTTGTGATGGAAAGTGCTATCTACATCCATAAAGAGGACTATGGAAACTGAATGTGGATAAAAGCATAATATTTTCACCTTTTTCTGTTTTTTTGTTATTGTTTGTTTGCTTGTTTTTTTTTTATTCTTTCTCATGTTTTTCTCCATTTTGATGCAATTTTTGTTGTGTAGCATAAAAATATGGAAATATATTTAGAAGAATTATGCACATATCAGATTGTTTGCTATCTTGGGGAGAGTACAGGAGGAAAGAGAAGGAAAAAAATTGGAACAAGATTTTTCTATCTTTGCAGGCATTAAGAAATATAAAATACTATTAAATTTTTTAAAATATATGTATTTTGAGTTTTTCAGTGTAATTTTGAGGTCAGTTACTACACATGAAGAGGCAGATCAGTGAAAAGCCGCAGATGAAGAAAGCCACAGCTGAGAAGACTCATAAATGCCAATGAAAGAAGTTTCAGAGCAAAGTACTATGTAGCAAATTAGCCTTTTGTCTGTTCTTATGCTGTAGTTCATCTTCTACCTCCATGCTATTTTCTGTGGTGGCCGTCTCCCTTGTTTTCACCGATTTCCACTCCTTTTTGAAAGTACTATACAGAGCTACTCTTAATCTTTGAAGGGGCATCACTTCAAACAAACTGAGATCTGGAAAAAACTGTAGCTTAAAAAAGCCAAGGTCACCCACTGCATTCTGTTTCATCGAGTGTGATTTTGACTTTTGCCTTGTCCCTAGACCTGCATGATCCTGGAAGAGAGAGTGAGGCTGATGACTTTGCATAGCCCTGCCTCATTTAATTCCAATCCACTTAGACCTCAGTGCATCATACCCCTGATGATTCTGGTCTTCTTCAAGAAGGGAGGATGAGCTGCCTCAGAGAATCCTTAATTCCAGCGATGGGTTAGATGCCACCCCTGTTAGCAATTCCTAGTTTTTACTCTCCCAAACAATCTGGGCTTTTAACTAGGTTGTAGTTATTTTGAATATTTTGTATATCAACAAAGTTATACATTTTGACTCTGCTGCAGATCAAAAGAATATATACATCTGGAAAGCAGGAACTGCTTTTTTTTTTTTTTTTTTTTTTTTTTGTCTCAATCCTGCACAGTAATAAAAGCTAATAATAACTAACAATTCTATAGTGCTTTAAGGTTGACAAAGTGATTTTCATCTATTATCTCATTTGATTTTCACAGTAACCTTGAAAGAAAAGTTATTATTATTCCCATTTTGCAGTAGAGAAAACTGAGTTAGAAGTTAAGGGATTTATTCGGAATCAAATAGCTAGTAAATATCTAATTCTAGATTGGAATTCATCTAGTTTTCTATGCATTGAATAACAAAGTAGGTATTGAATAAGTCCTTAATAGATTCCTGTTACTCATATAGGCAGGCTGTGCCAGGGCTTTTGGCCACACCACACTGACTATAGCAGTGAAGATAAAGTTGGCCTTTGGCGTGACAAGTCCACTTGCAGAAACAAGCAGGAAAGGAGACCCAGTGTTCTGATTTTGTAGGGCAACAAATTCACTGAAAGTCCTCAGGGAAAAGCCATACCCTCAGTTCCCAAACCAGGTCACAGAGTTTTCTGCTCTGAATTTATAATATTTGTACTGAGTCAATTTTAAACAATTTCAATCAACAGGCTCTATGTGATAAATTGCATGTAACTCTTCCCTAGCAAAGTAAGGACCAATTTAGGTAGAATTTAAGCGTGGGAAGTCTTAGCGATGGTTTAATACACCCATGAGGCTGGAAAAATCCAAATGCTGAGTAAATAAATAGCACATAATCCACAACTGGTAGCCAGGACTTGGGAAGTTCAGAAACTTTCTGCTGTATTGTTTAGTCTTCATTTTCAAAGAGGACCAATGATATCACAGGATGATGTCTTGACTTGTGTGTGAATTGGATTGAGTGAGAAAGAGCTGCACAAAGTCATTAGCCTCAGTCTCTTTTCCAGTCTTATTGAGATATATAGAAGGGATAAAAGTCATGAAGATTGGTGATGGTTTGGGATGCAATGGATGATCTTGTTGAATTCCATGTCTGAGCAAGTTCTAAGGCTGCACAGGTCTCCTTTTTAGAACAAAAAAAATTCTCATATGACCATTCCCTGACAAAAGTCTTCAAATACTTAGAGTAGAAGTTCCCCTAACTCACTGTTGGGCTTGTGGTTTCAACCTGGTTTAACCCATCTGGTTTACTGCTGGTCACACAGCAACTTCTTGTAGAAACAGATTAAAACTGGGTGACAGGCAGAGAATAATAGAAGTGCAAATTTACTAGTGGCAAAACAGTTCAGTTCAAAACAACAAGTGTTAGGACATATTGCTATGTATAAGGAGCTATACAAGTTCCTGGAGATTCAGAAAGAAAATAAAACAATAAAACAAAAACTAGACTTTACATTTTACTGAGAAAGCATATCCTTTAAAGGCAGTTAAGTGGATACATTTCGAGACTTAAAATCAGAAAGACTTATCTGTGATCCTATTTGCCTCAGTTTCCTTATCTACAAAATGAACTAGAGAACAGAAATGGAAAAGCACTGCAGAATCTTTGACAAGCAAAATCCAAAAGGAGTCATAAAGACTATTTAAAAATGAACAACTTCCTCCTTCTACAGTCAAAGAATTTAATAATTATTTTTTTAAAATAATGAGAGCTAATACATACAAAACTTACTACCTACCAAAATCTTTATATTTTTACCTCATTTTATCCTCACAAAAATCCTGGAAGATAGATTATTATTATTTAGTACCTATCTTATGAAGGTATCATATAAGGAAACTAAGGCAAACCTTAAATGACTTACACAGCTAGTTAAATGTCTAAAGCTAGATTTGAACTCAGATATTCCTGACTTCAGGCTTGTGGTTCTAATCCATTGTGCATCCACCTGTCCCTAGTTAAGTGACTTGCTCCTAATGACTCAAGTAGTAAGTGAAAAACTCAAGACTTGAACCAGGCCACACAATCCAGCACTATTTAAGATGTGTATTATAGATACTGTCTGTTCAGGGTATGATATACATTTTATTTTGCCCTTCTCTGAGAAAAATTCTTCCACTGAGCCTTTGGCTGTTAGTTATGCAGCATCTGCAGACAGCACTAACTTAGAATTACTGTGAACTAAACATTATAACCATTTAATGTTTATTGATTTTCCTTCTTCCTTTCCATTTTTAGGAGGGTAGGAAGATATTAATTACATTTTTGAGAGAAGCCTGTGTTGTTGTGTGAGGGTAGCTTGAGAGCTCTCTAAAAGACTAAATCTTCACTTATCTACTAACGGAGCAGAAGCTTCCCAGGAAAGCTAAATGGCAAACTTTTTTCTCCATCTTTACTCTCTAATATGAGTTCCATGGAAGTTCGATCAAGAGGATTTTAAGCTCTGCATTGTGACCTTTTCAGTATCATCTTGTCCTCTGTGTTGTAACCGCTTACAAAAAAAAAGGAGAGGCCAAGGAAGCCCTATTTACTTTTTTATTTTTAATAATAGCTTTTTATTTTCAAAATACATGCGAATATAGTTTTCAACACTTACCCTTGCAAAAACTTGCATTCCAAATGTTTCTCTTTCCTCCACCTCCCTTCCCTATACAGCATGTAATCTAATATGGTTCAAACATGTGCAATTCTTCAATACATATTTCTGAAATCATTACACTGTACAAGAAAAATCAGATTAAAAAGGGAAAAAAGTCAGAAAGATAATAAAAGCAAGTAAATAAAGGTGAAAAATACTATGTTGTGATCCACTCTCTCTGGATCCTCTCTCTGTGTGTCCTCTCTCTGGATGTGGATGGCTCTCTCCATCAGAAGTTTATTGGAACTAGCCTGAATCAGCTCATTGTTGAACATAGCCACATCCATCAGAGTTGATCATCATATAATCTTGTTATTGCCATATACAATGTGCTCTTGGTTTTACTCAGGAAGCCCTATTTACAAACAAATTTTAAATGCTATTTTTAGTTCTTCTCTATTCCACCTATCCTCCTCCTATAAACTATAAAGGGAATGTTATTGTTCAGTCATGTCAGAGTCTTTATGACTCCATTTAAAACTTTCTTGCCAAAGATGCTGGAATGATTTGGCATTTGCTACTGTAGCTCATTTTACAAATAGGGAAACTGAAGCAAACAGGGGTAAATAATTTGACCAGGGTCACACTGCCAATAAGTGTCTGAAGCTGGATTTGGATTTAGGAGGATGAGCTTTCCTGATTCTGGACCAGGCACTCTGTGCACTATGCTATCACCCAGTGTACCAGAAGCGCTTTTATTCCCCATATGTTTCCTTTGTTATAAGAGATGATGGCCTTTATGGGTGACAGATGAAAAAATGATTATATTTGGAAATGAAGATGATGTAAAAAACAAAAGATATCAGTATAATTTTTGAAAGATCCCTTTCTCATGCAATGTTTCACTCCTCTCAGAGAATCAGTCATAGAGCTGGATGGACTAGTATTTTCCAATTCTGTAGAGCCTCTGAGAAACATCATGAGGTGACCCAGGCTTCCCAAAGGCTAAGCTAGAGGTGCATAAATCCTGACAAACTCCGCCAAGCTTGCAAATGGCTTTGAGTCTGTGCCTTGTGACAGACTGTATCCATCCTCTGAGCCTAGCCTGGCCAAATGCTGGGAGGGTCAGAACCAGAAAGGGCCAGCTTTTCCAGGCACAGAACCTGGCTAAGGGACAGATGGGTTATGGTGTGTATTGTTAAAGGGGGTAGCTACCCTCCAGGTGCAGTTATACTGGAATATTCTATTCACAGATGCTTATTTTTTTTATGACAGTCCCCACCCAAACACTAGACTTTCTTTACAAACTTCCCTATTTCTGTTGAAGGTCTCTTAATTCTTCCATTCACTAAGGTTAATAACCTTGGAGTCACCTTCAGCCTTCCCATATCCCTGATTCCTAATATTCAGTCAGCTGTCAAATTTTGTAAATTCATCTCCCACTACATCTTTTCACATCTGTCACCTTCTCTCTAACAATAGAGGCGATATTGCAGCCTTTCATCAACTCTCACCTAGTCTTTGCAACAGGCTCCTAATTGGCCTCCCTATTTTAATTTTCTCCAATCTATCCTGCAAAGAATTGCCAATTTCTTCCTGAAAATTTGGACAAAAGGGGCATTTTGGTACTCCCTTGTTAAATTTAAAATACACTTAAAAAAACAAACCCTACACAAAGCAGTTCATAGTCTCATAAACAATCCTCTTTTCTGATCTTCTTTCTATGTTGAAAGTTCATGAATATTCATGATTATAAAGTTCATAATAAAAAATAAAATTCAAACAAAATCTTCTGAGGTTTAATTTTGATAGTTTCACTCCCTTACTCAGGAATCTAGTATTGCCTCTGGGATTAAATATGGACTGCTCAGTCTAACATCAAAAGCCCACCATGCTCTAATTTCAACTTATTTCTAACTCCAGGCTTAGTTCATATTATTCCACTTCATTTACTTTATATTATAGCCACACTGGTCTATTCTGTTTGTTCCTTTACCTTCTCATTCCATTTCCTGTCTTTATGCTTTTACACAAGCTATCCCTGATGCCTTCTTACCTCTTCCATTTAAAAATCTTAGTTTTTTTCAAGGCTCGTTTCAAGTACTAACTCTGATATGAAGTCTTTCCTAGCTCCTTCAATTTTTAGCATTTTCTCCATCTTCAGATTGGTTTATATTTACTTATCTGTGTATATGTTATATAAATTCAGTCAAATGTTAGCTACTTTGTGGCAGGGACTTATTCATTTGTGTCTTTGAATCTCCAATGCCTAACATATAGAAGGGCTTAATAAATGTTTACTGAATGGAATTGGAATTAATAAAAAATGAATTTTGTCCTGAGATGTTTTGAAGGGACTCAAAATAGTCTTTGTTGCCCCTTTACATATACATATACACTGTCATATTCCTGGAATATTCTCTGCCCTGTGTCCCTACACATCTTCCAATATTCAACTCAAATCTCACCTTTTGTTCTGTCTCTTCCTCAACTTATTTGTTCAGTCTGCTTGCTGAATATGGCATCTAACATGACTGTGAAGGAACGAGTTAAAATGTGTTGCATTCCATTTCTTCAATGAGAGTGTCCACAGCCTAGAAAATAAAAACAAAATTCTATTAAATATAGCAAACATGATTTACTTAGATCACAGCAGTAGGAAATAAGGAAGAGGCTAAGGTCTCTTTAAGACTAAGGGTTCTTTAAGATAGATAGGTCCTTGCCTTCAATGAAGCTTCATATTCCTATAGAATACTAAGTTCAGCAAAATGATCTGCTTACATCATTTCATTTGATCCCCTTGACAATGCTGTGAAATAGGTGCTATTTTTATCCCAATTCCAAGGACAAGGAAAGGGAGACATAAAAACACACAAAAAAACAAAATTAATGTAAATTTTAATATTATGGATACTAAATCCCTCTCTGAATTCATCTTTTCTTTCCTTTATGGTGACATTTCATCATCGAATTATATAGTACACATAGCACACATCCTTGCTTTCATGAAGGATATGTCAGAAGAGTGAAAATGCTGGCAGGTGCATCATGCTGGAAATTGTTAGGTTTATAGATGGGTTGTATGTCAATTATCAATCATAGACGAACAGAAAGACAGATGGACAAAAAGACAGGAGGATGGATGGATGGATATATGTGTATCTTTATGGGTGTATATTTAAATAGATATATCTATATTCATATTATTCCACTTAATTTACATTATAACAAACTGGCCTATTTACTGCTTGTTTCTTTAATCTCCTCATTCCATTTCCTGTTTGTATGACTTTACATGAACTATTCCTGATCTATCTCTATTTATGTATCTATGTATCTATCTATTGATATTATCTAGGTAGATATCTATATAGATGCAGATATAGATATTCACTTTTTGTGTGATATATTGAGAATGAACTGACAAAATTCATTATTGCCAAAGTTAAAGGATCCTGACTTACTAAGATTCAGAACCCAGAATTCAAAACTTGAAGGGATCTTGGAAATGCTCCATTTTATAAATGAAGAAAATGAGGTCAAGAGAGATTTGATGACATAACTCAAAATGATCTGAAGTAGGTTTTGAACCCAGTTTCTGGTGACACCAAATCCATTATACACTATGGAATTTTGGAAAGGAATCTTGGTTAGAATATTCCAACCCTTCTCTAAGAAATCTAAAGAGTTTGGAAAAGATACCTACCCCTCTTGTCTAAGATCCCAACACTCTTAAAATCTGTGTCACATGGTTAAACAGTTATATTTTATCTGATATAAGTCTATAATTATTTCACATGATGAAGTCTGTCTCCTAAACTAGACCGTAGATCTTTATAAAAGAAGTATCTTGTATTGCTGTCACATTTTCTAGAGCAGTGGTCTCTCAATTTTTTATTGAATATGACTATCAGTGAAAACTTTTAAGCATGTACCCCCCCCAAACTGTAAATATTTATTTAGAAATTACACAGGGTATATTAAAATCTTAGCATAGTTCTTTAAAAAAAAACACTGCACTAAAACTTTTGGGACTATTCTTCTATAAATCATATAAATTAAAAATGTGCAAGGAAATAAAAATTTTAAAGGATGAAATAGAGATGAAATGATATTTGATTTTAGAATCAATAGGAAGCTATTGGAGGTAGAGTAGAGAAGTAGCATGATCAGACCTATACTTTAAGAAAATTATATTGGCAACTCAGTCTGGAGGATGTATGAGAGAAAAAAGACCTGAGGCTAGTAGATTGCTTAGAGGCGATTTCAGTAGTTCATATGAGATGCAATGAGAGTTTGAATTAGGGTGGTGACTATGTGGTCAGGAAAAAGGGGATGGATATGAGAGATATTGTAGAAAGAGAAATACCAAACATCAGTATAAAACAAGATTCAATATGTGGATAGTAGAAAGACAAGTCAACAGATTTCACCAAGTGTATGAACTTGAGTTCACATGGGTTCATGGCAAGGATAGTACCTTCAATAGTAATAGGGAAGTTTGGAAGTAATAGCAATAGGAGATGTAGGTTTGGGAGAATATATAAGGAGATCTATTGTTTTTCTCCATGCATCCTTTTCTGATCATCTTGTCTGATTCATTCTGCCCCATACAAAATGAAAACAGAGGAGGGTACGACTCTTGCTCAATAATCACTGACCCACAGCGCAAAGCCTACTCAAAATCAGTAGTAGCATGTTGCATTAGGTATGCTAGGGGAAACTGAATCTTCCCAGTGGTACCTGCATGGCTGCTACCATGAATATCGAGATAGCCAGGTAAGAGCAGGGAGATGCTACACTGGATAAAGCACTAGATCTGGAGTCAGGGGGATCTGAGAGCAAATCTGATCTCAAACACTTGTTAGTTGTGTGACCCTAGGCAATTCACTTAGCCCTATTTACTTCAGTTTCCTCAGCTATTAAATAAACTGAAATAAAAAATGACAAAGCACTCTAGAATCTTTGCCAAGAAAACCTCAAATGGGATCATGAAAAGTTAGACACCACTAAATGAATCAATAATAACAACACCTGGAAGAGGACAGAAGTTGGGAATTTGTAAAGAGGAGACAGAGTAATGGAGGGTGAAGGTAAATGAAATCATATTGAATATAAGTTCCTTGATTTGCATGACTGGGAAGGTGAAATTTGACTAATCCTTTTCCTTTTCTTGATTATTTCCCATATATCTTTATATAACATCGCTTGCATGTTTTCTCTCCAACCTTTTGCCTTTCTTTTCCTAGAATTTAGCCCAATACCTGACATATAGCAAGTAGTTAATAAATATTTATTTTCTGGCTGACAGACTGTCAAAATCCATTCCTCTCTCCAGTTTCCCTATTTGATCATCCTTTCAGTCACACAGTTGGATAACCTCAGACTCATTCCAGACTTTTCATCCCCAGTCACTGAAACTTTTCTATATGTGATCAGTTGCCAACTTGTATAGTTGCTGCCATTGCCCTATCTCTCACATCCATTCCTTTCTCCTTTCTCACACTACAGTGATTTTTGTTTGCATTTTCACCTCTTCTCACCTATTATCGTAATTGCTTCTGAATTGAGCTCTCGGGTCTCCTATTCTTAAGTGGTATTGAGGAATTTGAGTGCCATAGGAGTTCAGAGAAAAGAGAAATCACTGAGGATTTGAGTAATCCAGAGAGACTTTCTAGAGAAAGAGCACATTAGATGAAACTAGAAGGGTTTGTAAGATTTGGATAGGTGGATAGAACAAAGGAAAACATCCCACATAGGAGAGATAGGGTGAGATTGAGGCACAGAATTGGGACTTATAGTGACATGATAGAGAAAGACAGAAAGTGGCAACTACTTGGACTCGAGCCATTCTCATGCCGTCATTTATCTCATGCCCTATTGAGAGAGATATTTTTTTTTTGTCTGAGGGAAGCAGCAGTGATGGCCATCCCAGTGTTGCACCATCACAAAGATTTGCTTAACTTGTTTTGTCCAAATAATGTGTCTAATCAAGGTGCTCTTCCTAAATTCATTTATAGTTACTCTCTGTCACCATTCTAGGTGATGAAGTTCACTCTCTCCTTTAGATTGTAAACTTGGGACCAATCCAACACAATCTACCTGTTCATTTCTTAATTGTCCTATGAACAATTCTCCACTTCACTTGTTCAGAAACTAGTATTCTATGACTTAAAACAGGAGCTCTTCTCACTCCACATGAGGACACTAGCACTGTTTGCACTCAGGGTCTGACAATGATCTAAGGAAATAGCTGGTATCGAGTGAGGATCTGACAACCCTTCCACTGCCACCAACTACTCATCAAATGTCACTGATGGGAAGAGAAGTTCAATAGATCATGGAGAATAGGCCATCAGTCTTACCTCTGGCCCATCTCTGCAGATGTAATTATGGGGAAACAACCCTTATGGAGATGAACCTTGACAACTGCCTGTGAGTGATGTAGCTAACCAAAGATCCTGAAAGCAAAGTTCCAAAATCAAAACCCTGGGCCCCATCCAATGGCTTCATCTCAGAATGGGACATGGGGTTATTAATGGAATGACATTAAAGAAGATGCATTACCAACTGCTTTGTTACTATGCCCTGAAGGGACCGAGCCTTTCCATATGACTTGCAGCTAAATTAAACCTTCTATGTATGTTATTACCTTCATTAGAATGTAAAATTACTTGTGAATAGCAACTGTGTCACTTTTCTATGGGTATCCCCAGCATATTACACATAGTAAGCTTGCAAAAATGCCTTTTCATTCGTTCATTCATGCATTTATTTGTGCTTTCATTTATAGTCTCACAAAAACATTAGAATAATATTGACATTAAAAAGATGGGATCTAGTGCTTTTTTACCTGAGATCACAGTCATAAACATAGAAGATAGTAGGTGTTCTCCTTTACTGATATTAGTCAATGATTCAGAACAATAAATCAGTATGTATTTAGATAGAATTTTAAGGTTAGTAAGGTCTAATATATTAAATCATTTGATTCTAACAATCCTGTGAGGTAGGTTCTATTGTGAACTATATTTCACAGATGAGGAAATTGAGACTGTGCTAGATTAAGTCAATTATCCACAGTTAAATAGCTAATGAGGCAGAATTTGAAATTACATCTTCTTGACTATAGGTCCAATACATATCTGCTATTCCACCCAAATGCCTCTCTTGGAAGTTCTTTGAATGTACTAATTGTTTCATGGTCTTGGGGGTGGTGGCTGTGGGTTGTGGTAATAGTGGTGGAAGTGGTGAGAGTAGTAGTAGTAGTTGTTAGGATTACCAGGTGAGAATTCAGGTTGTCTGGACAGTGACAAGGTGAAAACTCAGGTTGTCTGGACAGTGACAAGGTGAGAATTCAGGTTGTCTGGACAGTTCTCTGGCTCAGACCTTTGGTTCGGGGCTTTAAAGGGAGTTTACACCTTAGGAATTCTAAGAGGAGCAAGTTCATTGGTTGAAGTAATGTTTCCCAGAAGCCCTTGCGTTATCCCACGCCCATTCTCTGGGAGGATAAAAGAAGGGCAGCATTGGGTCTGAGAGAATTGACTCTGGGCTGAAAGGACAAGAGCAGGAGGAGATTTAGAGCTCCCAAGAAACCTGTACACAGAAGGAAAAGATTTATAGATCTCCTCCCAGAGAAGGTTTATAATTGAGCAGACGACCAGACCCTCACAATTCAAGAACATTACAAGTAGTAGTAGTGTAGTAGTTGATTAGTTGTAGTAGTAATTAGTAGTAGTAAGTAGTAGTAGTAGTAGTAGTAGTAGTAGTAGTAGTGTAGTAGTAGTAGTAGTTGTAGTAGTAGTAGTAGTATATAGTAGTAGTAGTAGTAGTAGTAGAGTAGTATAGTAGTAAGTAGTAGTAGTAGTAGTAGAAGTAGTAGTAGTAGTAGTAAGTAAGTAGTAGATAGTAGTAGTAGAGGAGCTGATAGTAGTAATAGTTGTGGTAAGAGTAATAGTAGTAGTAGAAAATAGTAATAGTAGAGTAGTTGTAGTAGTAATAGTTGTAGTAAGAATAATCATAGTAAAATAGTAATAGTAATAGTAGCAGTAGTAGTAGTAGAAGTAGTAGTAGTAGTGATGGTGGTAGTAGTAGTAGGAAGAGGAGTAATAGTAGTAGTAATAATAGTAGTAGTAGTAGTAATGGTGGTAGTAGTAGTACTAGCAGCAATAACAATAGAAAGAACAGCTGCAGCAGTAGCAGTACTAGTAACAGAAGTAGTAGTAGTCGTGATGGTGGTAGTAGTAGTAGTAGTAGTAGTAGTAGTAGTAGTAGTAGTAGTATTAGGAGTAATAGTAGTAGTAATGGTAGTAGTAATAGTAGTAGTAGTAGTGGTGGTGGTAGTAGTACTAGCAATAATAGCAATAGAAAGAACAGCTGCAGCAGTAGTAGTAATAATAGCAGAAGTAGTAGGGCTGTGAAACATGGACAATATACCAGCACCAAGCCAGAAAACTGAATCATTTCCATATGAATTATCTTAGGAAGATTCTGAGGATCATTTGGCAGGATAAGATACCAGACAGACACTGAGATCCTTTCTCTAACTAAACTGCTGAGAATCCCACCTCTACTGCAGAGAGCACAACACTATTGGACTGGCCAGGTGGTTTGAATGCCAAATATACGTTTACCAAAAGATTATTTTATGGAGAACTCACACAGGGCAAGTGTTCACAAGGTGGTCAGAAAAAAAAAAATTCAAGGATACTACTCTCTCTTCAGAACTTTAGAATCAATTGTATTACATGGAAAACACTGGCACAGGACCACCCAGCATTGCCCTCATCAGAGAAGGGCTAATGCTGCTCAGCAGAATTGAATTGGCCCAAAGGAAATGCAAATTATGCATAATTAGAAAAGCTATCCCAACTGTTTTATGGACTATTTGTGTATGATTTGTGGTACAGCTTTCTGAGCTGACATTGTATTGGTCTGATCAGCCAGTCAGACACACTGTAATTGGATTCTAAGATAGTGATGTTATTTTGGTCCTCTTGGAAAACAAAGGACAACAACTGGGACAGTAGTGCTAGTAGTACTAGTAGTATTTTATTCAGAATTTTTAATTTCATTGATTTAATGGGACTATCACTTAGGAAATTTCCTTTATCAATGCAAATGGACACCTACTCTATACTTTATAGTCCTAGTTGCTTAAGGAAGAAAGGAGTTAAATGATATGCAGAGGATCATTCAGGATTCTGTGTCAGGAAAAGACCTTAAACCCAGATCTTTATCTCTGAGGTCAGTACTCTCTCCATTCATCTGCACTACTTATCAATTACATTATACATTATATTTATCTAATTATACTCATAATACTGAATATGTAGTTCTTTATTACTTTAGTGAGATGTGTGATTTAATGGGAGTAGAAACTTCATTTGCCTATGCAGAGTTGTACCTATTCTGCAACTTCTAGTCCTTGAGAATTGTCTGGAGGACTGAAGGGTTCCTAGCTCTTTTCATAGTCAAGTAGCTAATATATGTCTAAGATGGAATTTGGACCCACTCTATCTGATATCAGTCATCTTCCTTTATATTAATCCATCCCCACAGTGGGAATGTTGTAAAAGCTGGCAAAGTAGAGGCATGTTAATTAATCAGTTTTATTGGGTCTTCTCTAGTATCTTGCTAGAGTTTTATCCAGTTAGGTCACCTAGCTAGTGCTACTGTGTTGCCCCCAATGACCTGCTTTTCCCTTCTCCCATCCCAAAGGTCTAGATATTCAGCAGCCAAGTTATGATTTGAATGGAAAATGAAACAATTCCTTCTTCTTTTTTTTTTTCCTCTTTACTAAAGTTATTTGTGAAATGCTTAGGGATTTTTTTGAGGTGAAGTCATTGGGTCATCTTCCATTGATCTTGATTTTTAGATGGTTATAAAATAATTTCACTTATCCACCTGGGACTGGCAGGAATAACGGTCTAGGAGGTTACAGCTTTTGAATGAGAATGGGAAGGAGTGATAAGAAAAAGAAGTCACATTGTTTTGATGCCATCAATGAATGCAGCTTCTATCTCCAGCTGATTTCATCTAATGTGTTAACACTCATGATAATAAATATTGTTAAAAATAAAAGTCACTCAGGGGATTGAAAATCTCCGGGACAGGTGTTCAGAAGGAGGCATGCACAGTAATTGGGTGACTTATTCATTATTGGAAATGCCGTTTAAAATCTATTGCATTTAAAAGAAAACAACAACAACACAATACTTCAGCTGTTCTCTGGCCTTCCAAAGTCATTAGCTTGTGTCTTCTTTCTGTTTATTTTCCACACTGAAGTGTAGTTTTTAATGTCACAAAAGAACCAGCTTGAATCTTTGCCAACAGCTCAGAGTGAACGATGAAGCCTTCTGAGACTCACACATCATTCTACACACATAGTTTGTCTCTTCTCTGGAGGCTTATATCCAAGGTATACAAAACCCAGAGTCTCCCAAGTCAGGGGAAGAAGGAGATATGAGATAAAGGACAATTCCTGTTTTATAACAAAGAACACTAAGGTGTGCATTTGCCAAAGGCCATTCTTCAAGTCTGAGAGTTTTAAACCCAGACAACTAGCCTGGGCCCCAACCAGAAGGATAAACATATAAGAAATAATACCACCTTAGAGACTATCATTTCTATTTTTAATAGATTTTTATTGGTATTTCTTTTTGTTTTTATATGACCTCCTTTTCTCCCTGCATTACTCTCTTTCTATTCCGTTCTAGATAATCATCCCTTATTACAAAAACATTTTTAAAAGGAAAAATAATGTTTAGCAAAGTCAATCAGTACAGTTTAAAAAAAAAACCAGGTATTGCATGCAACATTACCTACCCATGGACAACCCCCTCTACAAAGTAGTAGGAGGGAGATATCTTTCCATTTCTCTTCTTTGGGGATCAGTCTTCATCACCATTATTTCAATTTTTTATGGCTGTTTTTAATTTCCATTTATATTGTTGGCAGGCATTGTGTTTATTGTTTCCCTATTTTTTCTAGCTTCACTTTGTCTTACTGATGTGTAAGTTTTTGCCTTATTTGGCTGAAAATCAAGTCTCTACCAGCTCCTTCACCTTCACCTGCCTTCACCTATTAGAATATAAATTTCTAAAGCAAATTAACACACCTCTCAGATTGCTTAGGATGACAGAAAAAGATAATGACTAATGTTGGAGGGGATGTGGGAAAATTGGGACACTGATACATTGTTGGTGGAGTTGTGAACTGATCCAACTATTCTGGAGAGCAGTTTGGAATTATGCTCAAAAGATTATCAAACTGTGCATACCCTTTGATTCAGCAGTGCTACTACTGGGCTTATATCCCAAAGAGATCTTAAAGGAGGGAAAGGGATCCACATGTGCAAAAGTATTTGTGGCAAGAAACTGGAAACTGAGTGGATGTCCATCAATTAGAAAAAGGCTGAATAAATTGTGGTATATGAATGTTATGTAATATTATTGCTCTGTAAGAAATGACCAGCGGGAGAATACAGAGAGGCTTGGAGAGACTTACATCAACTGATACTAAGTGAAGTAATTAGAACCAAGAGATCATTGTACACAGCAACATCAATATTATATGATGATCAGTTCTGATGGACATGGCTCAATTTGGACCAGTTCCAATAGTCTTGTGATGAAGAGAATCATCTGCATTCAGAGAAAGGATTTTGGGAACTGAGTGTGGATCACAACACAATACTTTCACTTCTTTTATTGTTTGCTTGAATTTTATTTTCTTTCTCATTTTTTCCTTTTTGATCTGATTTTTCTTGTACAACAAGATAATTGTATAAATATGTATGCTTATATTGGATTTACATATATTTTTACTATGTTTAATATATACTGGATTACTTGGTAGGGAAGGGGAGTGGGGTGAAGGAGGGGAAATTGGAACACAAGGTTTTGCAAGGGTCAATGGTGAACGATTATCCTTGCATATGTTTTGACAATAAAAACCTTCAATTAAAAAAAAGGAATACAAAGACAATTAAAAAAAAAATCTCCCCAAAGAATATAAATTTCTGGAGAGTGAGGATTGTCTTGTTTGCTTGTATTTATAACTCCATTGTTTGCCACCTTAATGAGCTTGACTTAAGCTTCAAAAGGCCAATATCTCCCACTGCATCCAGGACCATATCTTGCCATCTCCAGATGGCTCTGGAAGTTTGTACAGCCCTCCCTCACTTCAATCCAATTGCAAGTAATGGCATCACCTTCTTGATGTTATGTTCTTCGATAACAAAGAACAAACAACAACTTAGAACATAATACATGCCAAATAAATGCTCTATATATCTATCACCTGTCCTGTAAGTCTTCCTATTCTTCGCCATATTTTTATATAAATTGATTCTTACAGTGCTATACTATACCACTATGTTAATGTACTATAATTTGGTTCACCATTTCCAAATCAGTGGGTATCAACTTTGTTTCAGTTCCTCACTACTAAGAAAAAAGAAGAAAATCATTTACTTAAAAATTCCATTGTTTTTCACCTACATCTGCAGGGTTGAAAATTAGTGTGAGAAAAATAAGACTTTTCCAGGGAGTAAAACATAAAGGGTTAGACATTTAGTCCATCAGTAGATAGAAACAATTGACTTCAGCACCTAGGTGAATAATTAGTCAATATAGGAAGCTATTAGATGACGTCACTTTTCCCAAGATTCTGTACTCTCAGGGAGCTCTTCCTTAGTCTAACCACAATTTTCTTTTCCCTCACTGAAACTCTAAGCTGTGATGTTGTACCATTTACACTTGACACATCCTGGTAAAACCGTCTCAGCACACAGACCAAACCTGGTTGAGGTTAGTTGAAAGGCCTCTGAATCAGCCCCAGCAGTAGTAGCAGTATGGTGAGCAGCAATGTTAGCACTGGCAGAAACTTCAGGCTGTCTCAGCCCACAGACCACAAGGAAGTTGTATCCACTTTCCCTCCCATTTTCCTGCAGGGTAAGATAAATTATTATTCCCAATTGATTGCTTCCTTTTTGAGTTAATTCTGATGGGAGTAAGGTTCATTCATTCCCTCTTTCAACCCTCTCTTTTTTCCCCTCTTTTATGGTGTATAATTTACACCATTCCATATATACACACATATATTTACTTAGTATTCCTTAATATTCAATTTGTACCTGTGTCCTCTGTTATATATACTCCTTCTATCTGCCCTAATAATGAGAAGGTTTTTAGGAGTTATAAATATCATCTTCCCATGTAGGAATATAGATAGATTAATATTATTAAGTTCTTTATGATTTCCTTTTCCTGATTACCTCCTTATGCTTTTCCTGAGTCCTGTATTTGAATGTCAAAATCTCTATTCAGCTCTGATTCTTTCAACATGAATACCTGAAAGTCCTCTATTTAATTGAATATACGTCTTTTCCCCTGAAGGATTATGCTTAATTTTGCTGAAAAGGTGATTCTTGGTTGTTATCCTATCTCCTTTGGTCTCTGATTTATCATATTCCAAACTCTCTGATCCTTTAATGTAGAAGCCACTAAATCTTGTTTTATTCTGACTGTGGTCCCACTATATTTGAATTATTTCTTTCTGGATGCTTGTAATATTTTCTTCTTGACCTGAAAATTCTGGAATTTGATTATAATATCCCTATGATCTCTTTCAGTAGGATATCAGTGTACTATTTCAATTTTTATTTTACCTTCTGGTTCTAGAATATCAAGAGAGTTTTCCTTGATAATTTTTTGAAAGATGATGTCTTTTTTTAGGTAGTCAAATAATTTTTAAATGATCTCTCCTGCATCTATTTTCCAGATCAGTTATTTTTCCAATGAAATATTTCAAATTGCCTTCTTTTTTTTTCATTTTGGGGGTGTTTTGTCTTATTGTTTCTTGACTTGTCATAAAATCATTTGCTTCCATTTGCACAATTCTAATTTTTAAGGAATTTTTTTTTTCTGAGAGAGCTTCTGTACCTTTTCCCCCATTTGGTCTAATTTGCTTTTTAAAGCATCGTTTTCCTTAGTAGTTTTTTGTACTTCCTTTTGCATCATTCTCATTTCTCTTCGCAATTTTTCCTCTATCTCTCTTATTTGATTTTCATAATCCATTTTGAACTCTTCTAGAACATAAGACTAATTGTTATTTTTCTTGGAAGTTTTGGATATAAAAGCTTTGACTTTGTTATCTTGTTCTGAATGTGTTTTGATCTTCCTTGTCACTGTAGTGACTTTTTATGGTCAGAATCTTTTTCTGTTGTTTGCTCTTTTCCCTAGCCTTTTACTTGACTTTTAACTCTTTTTAAAGTAAGGCTCTCTTTCTAGGTGGAGGGCTCAATGTCTCAAACTTCAGGGAATTTATTTATGCAGTTGTTTTCACAGATGATTCTAGTAATTTGTAAGACGGTTTCAATGTTTTCAAGTTAGTATGATCTCTAGAAGAAATGTTTTACCTATCTGTGCACCTACCTGTGTCTTGGTCTATGAGTAACAACAAGAACTCTTTTCTGCCCTGAAACTATGACGAAGGTCCCCATCACTTCCCTGTGACTGAAAACTGTGGTATGCTAGTGCTCCTTCTTGCCCTAGGATGTAAGCTAAGACTGGGTTCCTAGATCTGAATATGTGCAAAGCAACAGGGTTCTGCCAAATAAGTTTTGTGGTGATTTCCAGGGCATTAGAATTATTAATTATAGTTCTGTATATTTGTCTTATTTTCATGAGAGAAAATATGGCAGGATGGAGAGGGATCTGGCCTTCCTTCTTGAGAACTGTCTTTTGCCTTTCTTTATATCCTAAGTGCTTATCACTGTGTCTAAGGTATAGTAGGCACTGAATAAATGTTTATTGACTGATTAAATTTTTCAGTCATTTTGGCAAGTCTTGAGCCTGCAAAATGGTGGTGGTTGTTTAAATTTATTATTTAAATCAATGATACTGTAATCCTATTAACTTGAACTTACAGAATTTCAGAGCCAGAAAGGATCTTAGAAGTCATCTAGCCCAACTCCTTCATTTTACAGGTGTGGAAACTAAGAATTTAAGTGATGCCATTGATGTTGACAATAGGGGAAGACAAGAAGCCTCTTGAAAAACAAATGCTACTACTTTGTTCCTTTCTCTTCCTGTGTCACAATCCTTTCCCCATGCCTTCAAACTCCAACCTTCTGGCCAAAAAAATATGAGAAATACAGGCAGTCCCTTAGCTATCACTAAAGCTTAACAGCAGTACTAAGAGACAGCTATTGCTCATCCCTCAAAGGAACAGCTCATAGGACAGGGAACTCCCAACTGGCTTCTGAATAGTGTCTGGAATATACTAAAGGCATAAATTAAATGCATTAATCTCAGTGAAAGTCACAACTGAGACATCCACGTCTGTGCAGAAGGTTCAAACAATCAGGCTAATTTTGTGCAATCATACATGAAAAAAAAGGTTTGGGTCTACTCAGGGGCTTGTTTTCTCTCCCTTTTCTCTATTTTTCAACCTGGCAATCAGGATGGAGTTCTAGATCTGCAATATACATTTTATTTCATTCTATTTCTTTAGACATTTGTCTCATCCCTTTGTACTAAGGCAATCCCTTTATCTGTTATTCATTTAAGAACATAAAGAATAGGGTAGTGACACTTAGGCTCTGGGAGTTTCGTTTCCACCTCCTCTCAGAATAGAACAGCAAATGTATTCTGGTTAAGATATGGGGGGCGGGGGGAGATTTTTTTGGAGGGTGCATGGCATTCATTCTTTTAAACCTTTGGAAGCTGCAGCTGTGCTGATCTATGTATGTGTCTGTCTCTATTTATCAATCATTTCCCTTCTATTTGTAGACTTAGAGCCCGCCCCCTGCACATGCACCCGGGCAGACAGCAGTCTAGAGTCTGGGGAAAGTTCTTAGCTAACTGTCAGGTCTTGGGAGCCTACCTGGGGGGCTCATCTGCATGTCCCAACTGGTGTTTCTGCATCTGAGTGATATCTTTTATCTTTCATCTTGTCATTCTATGAAGTAGCTCTTCCCCTAAAGAAAAAAAAAAAAAAAAAGCAGATATGGGAGGGGGGTGGCTTGGAAGATGGGAGTTTGAATGACTAAAATCTCCTGAGTGTTTGCTTCTCCTGAACCCTAATACTCTGAAGATCTGAAGATGAGCAGCAGCCCTTGGAGTTTAATTTGGTCCATTAATAAATGAATTATGCAATTAGTTGATATACAATTAACTGGAATCACAACACATGTAGAGCTAACTGGGTCAGTCTGCGTCTGCATGGCTGTAACATGCTGAAATGAATGTGTTGTCAAAAGATGTACTCTGTAATTGTGTGTGCATGCTGTCCATGCCTAAGTTCCCCCAAATGCCAGAATAGTAAGAAACTGTGGCTAGAGGGTAGATCCACAGGGGCAAGGGAAATAAAAATAGAAGGCAGGGCCCTAGGAGGTGCTGGTTGGGTAAGGATGGGGTGTCAAGTACTATGTTATTGCTGTCCTCCCTAGATGGCTTTGGATCCAGATCAATAAATCCCACAGTCCTTCTGGGTGGTGCAGATGCTCATTTGGATTTGAGCTGGGATATAGTAATAAGCCATTTGCCAGAAGTGTCTAAGATGGATCGAGATGCAAATCTTGCAGTCATGTTTTTCAGTGGGACTTGAGTTTGACAGTAAGTTGAAAATTTTTTTTAAAAAGCCCAAACAAGAAAAAAAAACATCATGTTTGTCTTATAGGATCCATAGGATGCACTCCTAGATGTTATTACTCCACATTTGAGCCAAGCCTGGTTGTTTCTTTAGGGAAAATCATAACTGTAAAGATGGTGGGAATTTTAGAGGTAATGTGGTCCAGTCCTTCTCATTTTACACATGAGAAATCTGAGACTCAGAAGTAATTAAAAAAAAACTTTCCCAACATCACAGAGAAGGTAAGCACCAAAGCCAAGATTTGAACCCAAGTTTTCTGTCTTCAAATCCACCATATTTGCTACTACATCATGAGGTGAATAGAAATTTCAGGAGAAAATTTTCTTTAAAAAATTCTCCAAAATAGGGTACCATTTTTCTGACCTGTCTCAAATTCTCTATAAAAAAGTCTAGAAATAATTCAAGACCTTCTTTTCTATTTATCATTCCATTACAACTAGATGAGAGCAGTGAAGAAGACAAGAGGGAAGAAATTAGGAATGAGGAAGTGTAGGGCTAAGGTGGGAAGTTGGGGACAAAAGGGAAATTGGTTTTCCTTATAGCTAATTCATCTATTCATGATTGTTCTGGAAAGAGTTTTTCAAGTTCTCAAATTAGGAGACTGACATGCCAGGAACAATGTCTCCCTTCAGTTCTCTGTTTAAACACTATGATGTTTGCCTTACAGAACGTCCTATGGAGCCAGGCAATAAGTAAGTCACAGACAGAGCAACACAGCTTCAGTTACCTGAAAAGTAATATTCATGTCTCACATTTATAGAGTTTCAATGAGTTTGCAAGCTTCTTAAAAGCATGGATTGGGGGCAGCTAGGTGGTACAGTGGATAGAGCACCAGCTCTGAATTCAGGAGGACCCGAATTCAAATCTGGTCTGAGATTTAACACTTCCTAGCTGTGTGACTCTGGGCAAGTCACTTAACCCCAATTGCCTCAGAAAAAAAAAAAAAGCATGGATTAACTGTCTTATTTATTAATTGTATCTCTACTGTTTAGCGCAGTACCTGTAACATAGTAGGTATTTAATAAAGGTCTATTGGCTGGAGTGGATTGGATTGGCTTTCAAGTTTACAAAGCTAGAAAATTTGAGAGCAAAGGTCATCCTCATTTAAAATCATAAGAGCTTTAAAGCTGGAATGATCCTCAGAAACCATGTAGTTCAAATTCTTCATTCTACAAATAAGAAAACAATGGAAACTTTAAGTGGCTCATCCAAGGTTTAATGGCAAGAACACAACACAGTGCACTAAAGTTCCCAAAGAGTAAATAGTCACATAACCAGTGTACTGGAGCTAAGCTTTGAGCCCAAGCCCAATTCAATTCAATATTGAATTCAATATTCATTCCATTGTACCTCAGTGCAATTAGGAAGCCCCAATATATCACACAACCTCATAGATATTAGGAAAAAAGGAGCAAAAGTGCTATAAATATCACAAAAAAGAATTATTTACAGAAATAAGTAAATTACTGAAATTAAGAATTGGAACACAATGTTGGTGCCTTTCACTACAGAATTCTTGTCTTAACATGATCTGAATATTATAGAATCACAAAATATTAGAACTGAAAATTACACTAAAAATCCCCAGACTCCTTACTCATTACAATGTGAGTGGAAATAAGGAAACAGATTGGAGATATATTACAAGGTAAGGGAGATAGAGAGACCAAAGCTGACTTCCAGGATTTAAATATTGCGATACTGGAGAAGACTTTTTGAGAGTTCCTTGGTCATGAAGGAGATCAAATCAGTCAATACTTAAAGAAATTAATTGATCAGTCATTGGAAGGACAAATACTGCAGTTGAAACTTAACTGCTTTGACCATATGAGAAGAAAGGACTCATGTTGGAAAATATTGAAGGCAAAAGGAGAAGGAGATGGCAGACAATGAGATGGAGAGAGTCGTGGCAGCAGCAAACGTGAACTTGAACATAATTTGGATGATAGTGGTGGATAGAATGGTGGCACACTAGAACCCATGGGGTCATGAAGAGTTGGACATAACTGAACTATTCAGCAGCAGATAGATAGATGGTGGTACCAACTGAAGAAACAGGGAAGTCAGGAGGAAAGACTTGTCTTGAGGGAAAGTTGATCTTATTTTGAGACATATAGAATGTATGGTACTTATTGAGCCACCAAGTAAAATTATCTTATAGAAGCTAAGAAAAAATATCTTTAAAAAGCTTAATGTATGCTTAGAAGAATGGTTGGAATTAAAGTTACAGATTCCAGTCATCTCCATTTGGTCTGTGGGACGACTGCATTCCTTACCTTCTTTCAATAACCCCTTCAGCCTCTGTCATTAATACCATTCTAGCTAGCAACACCTGGATCTCAAAAGCTCTAGCTTGGGACAAAAGTCACACCCACTATAAAACTCAAGTGGTCTTTGAAATATCGTTTTATTTTTTTAATTAGGTAAAAGAGACCATTCTTTGCTTTATTTCTTTCCAAGCCTTAATCACTAATTGGTGATTAAGTCAAATTTGAGACCTGTTCCATTCTTTTTTTTGCATGTCATAGCATCATCTCCCTCATATCACAATCCTTTTCTAGAATGAAGGACAAACAACCTCTATGAGTAAAGTTGGACCCCAAACTGGAATTGGTTGATTAGAAGACTCCTATTCCTTTCCTTTCCTTCCTTCCTTCCTTCCTTCCTTCCTTCCTTCCTTCCTTCCTTCCTTCCTTCCTTCCTTCCTTCCTTCCTTCCTTCCTTCCTTCCTTCCTTCCTTCCTTCCTTCCTTCCTTTCTTTCTTCCTTTCTTCCTTCCTTTCTTCCTTCTTTTCCTCTCCCTAAGGGTGTCATACTCTTAGCTACAAATGTTTTTAAAACATTGTTTTCTCTTTTGTACCTTTGAACCTTCCCAAGATATCTTGGTATTTACTGGCTAGATTTCTTTCATAAGGAACAGGACTCAAATCAAAATCATTCTGATTCTAATTGATCACCCACAGATCCTAGGCCAAGTCCCATTTGGTCATTGTTTGGGTAATGATTGTCTCAGATTGAATATAAATAGCAATCATTTCTGTTCTGGACAGGAACCCTAAGGATCTTCCCCTCGAAGATATATACATATATATATACATAGATAGATATAGATATAGATATAGATAGATAGATAGATAGATAGATAGATAGATAGATCTTCCCCTTGAAGATTTATATATATGTATTTGGACTAGGTGAAAGAGGAGATTCTTTGCTTCAGTTGTTACCTAGCTTTAATCACTGATGGGTGCAATCTCAGGCAAAGTGATATTTGTTGAAGACCTTAGCTTAAAAATGCCAAGGTCTCCCATTTCATCCGGGGCCATCTTCAATCATCCCAGATTATATCTGGCTTCTGGACTCAGATGACTCTGGAGGGAAAAGTGAGGCAGATGACCTTGCACAGCCCTCCCTCACTTAAATCTAATTTACTTTCGTGTCATGGCATCACCTCCCTGATGTCATGGTTTCTTTGAGAGCAAAGGACAAACAACATATGAATCAATCTGCTGCCTAAAGGCCTAGAGTTCTGGGATTATCTCTCCTATACCCCTCTCCATCACAATCAAACATCACATAGGAGAACCAATCTCATGGTGATTCAGCCCATCTGGTGAAAACAATTCAGGGATTCTCCTAGCTTGGACTCCCATGCTCAGTCTAGGGAAGGTTGTTGATATCATCACTGCAAGATGTAGTCAGGAAATTGGATTTGAATCCCAGTCCTGATATATTTCTAATTTTATGACATGAGCTTGTTAGTCAACTACATTCAGTCTTAGTTTCCTCATCTGTAAAATAAAGATCATAATGCTTGAGCCACTTGCCCCATAGAAGTGGTTTGTAGAATATTCTTTGTGAACCTGCAGCTATAATAGGAATGTGAGTTACTGCCATTATTATTATTGCCAGCCCTGGCCCCACAGGAATATGCTTTCCAACAGCTCATGAGAAGCAAAACGATAGTAGGTTTTGCAGGGCTGTCCCAATGGCTCTTCATTAATGATGTCTACAGTATGTCCACCCTACCCCAGCACTGCTCTTTGATAGTCTATGGTGCAAGTCCCTGATGCTTTGAAAAAATCTACTTTGGAAGTTAAAATGAATCAACCTAATTAAATACCAGTGTATTCCTAGAGCACCAATTATGGGAATAGCAATCAGATCATGCCTTTCCCTCTTACTCTGGAGGGCACTAAAAATGTTCCCTGGCAGGTGCAGAAGGAAGAAGAGCTCCCTACTGCCAGTGCCACCCCTTCCTCCTCCACAATTCTCCAGGGCAGCAGTTTGTACATTTCCAGCATCAGTATCCCACATTGCAGTAGTCATAAGCTAAATGGTCCCCTAATGAGCTGAATGGGCCACCAGAGAGGGGCTGAGGCATTCAGAAAAGAGCCTTTTTGGTGGACTGCTGTTTAGGGGATGAAAACACCACTTCTTGATGAAAGTCAAGTCCCCAAAGAGCATTTCAGGATCATTTAGTCATATCAGGAGGAATGGGTTGGATTTCATAAAACACAGGATGGACTGTTACCTATTATCCCCCAGTTCCTCCCATACTGATGGGACTTAACTTCACGTTGTCAGCAGTGACTTAGCAATTGCTAATTCAATTCAATTGGACACTTATTAAATTCTTACTGTGTGCAATACACTGTGTGAGCCTTTGGGAATAGCAGTATCAAAAAGTTCCAGACCAAACCAAAATAAAATTTTAAATTACAGCCCTAATGAATTATTGTTATAGAGAAGCAAATATATGGCTAACTGAAAGAGAACATAGTATAATGAATAGTATTTTTGACTTGAAATCAAAAAGATCTGGGTGCAAAGCTTCTCTATGACACTGATTAACTAAGTGATCATCAACAAATCACAGGACAGCTAGATGGTTCAGTGGATAGAGTGCAGGTCCTGGAATCAGGGAAACCTAAATTCATCCAGCCTCATACACTAGCTGTGTGACACTGAGCAAACTACTTAATTCTGTCCACCTCAGTTTCCTCGTCTGTAAAATGAACTGGAGAAAGAAATGGCAAACCCCTTCATTATTTCTTTTAAGAAAATCCCAAAAGTGATCACAAAGGATTAAACATGACTGAAAAAGACTAAAGAACAACAAAAAAAGGATACATCACTTATCTGATCAGGCTCAATTTCCTAGTCTGAAAAGTGGGTGAGAATAATTTCAGTAGTACTTTACCAAAAAGGGTTGTTGAGAAGTCTAAGACAATATATCTGATGTCCTTTGAAAAGGTTAATAAGGCTCCAGAAAAATGTCAGTCATTATTTTTAATGACAGGGAAGATCAGGGAAGACTTCATGTAAGAGGTGGCACATGAGTTGAATCTTGCTAGAAGATTAAAAAAAATTCTCAGAGGAAGAATTGAAGAAGTAATGAATTACAAAGAAGGTCTACTCACCTTTCTCCATGCTACTTGGCACATAGCATGCTCCCATGAAACAGCACCAAACCTGCAGTCAGAGAATCTCAGGTCTGTTCAGTCTTAGGTCTGTTATTTCCTACCTACCTTTAAACTTAGGTAAATTAGGGAACCTCCCTAGGCCTGAAGGAATTAAATTAGATAAAGTCTCTGGTCCCCTTCTAGCTCTCAATTCCTTGATTTAAAATGGCTATCCTTTCAGTTCAGATTTTTGTTACTCCTCTCCTGAATTCCTGTAAGAACTTGGAACTTCTTAACAAAATTCTCTGCCTCCATTGCTAACTATGATGATCTTTTTTCAGTTCTTATCTTTTGCCTTGTCTATTGCATTTGACACTGCTGACTATCCTCACATCTGGATCCCCACCACCTAGGGATTTCATGACACTGCTGGGCCCTGGTTCTCCTCTTCCCTGTCTTAATGATCCATCTGAAATCTCTTTTGTTGTCTCATTATCCATATCATGCCCCCTTAACTGTAAGGTTCCCCTAGATACTGTATTAGGATTTCTTTTCTTCCGCTTATACAATTTCTCTTGGTAACCATCATTCTTATGTAAATGACTTCAGTTCCTCTTTCTTCTCCTTCATCACCAACTGCTATTGGACATGGACATTTCAAGCTGGATGTCCTAGGGACATTTTAAAGTGGCCATCTTCAGAATCCATTATCTTCCCCTTTAAATTCTCTCCTCTGAAGACTTATTTTTTGTTATGAAAGTACCCCCATTCTTTCAGTCTCCCAGATTCAGATATGGGGCATTATTCTGGACTTCTCACTCTCACCCTATAATCATCTGTCAAATCTTACTGTTCCTAATATTACAACATCTCTAATATCTGAACCCTTCTTTTTGTTGACACAGTTACCTCCCTCTCTTATCACTTCTCACTTAGATTATTGCAATAATCTCCTAATTAAATTCCCTTCCTCAATTCATTCCAATCCATCCTCCAAAACTTTGCCAGAGTAATTTACCTTAAGTTGAGACACAACCACGTGACCATCCTACTCAATGGGTGGTAGCTTCCTGTTACATCTGGGATAAATACAAATTCCTCAGTTTAGTTTTCATGGCCTTTCCTGGGCCCAACATGTCTTCCTGGGTTCACTGGGCATCACTCCTCCTGCACTTTGTAATCCTACCAAATTGTCTTTTTGTGATCTTCACATATAACACTCCATTTCCCATCTCCATATCTCTGCATTAGCCATCCCTACGTATATGGAATACACTCCTGCCTTATTTCCATTTCATAGAATAAAAATTAAGTTCAAAAACTAACTTTTCTAAAAGCCTCCTGCTCCTCCCAGCTGCCTTCTAAATTAAATTGCATTTAACAATTTTATATTCATTCACTTTATATATGCACTACTTATATCCCCAATTAGAATGCAAGTTCTTTGAGGATTCATTCTTTGGATTTCTGTCTCCAGCAACTGGACATACACAGTGCCTAACACACAGAAGGCATTTAATACATATTTGTAGAGTGATGATTTTTCCTTTTTCCGGTTCAATCTTCACATAGGTACCAAAGTGATGGTCCTACTCCTGAGCATGTCAAATCCCATGCCTGTCCTCTTTTTCTCATTGCTTGAGGCTTATATCAATGACTATGATCTCCCTAGTGCCTTCCTTCCTTCATCCACCCAGCGGTTGGTTAGTACTTTCTCCAAAATACTTAACCTAGATTTCTTTCTTTTTCCTCTTTCTCCTCATTGCTCTTTCTTTTGTTAGATATCTGCCCTATGGCATTTTTGTTTATATCAGTACTCCCTCCCCAATAACAATAAATATAACATAAATAATATATGAAAAATATATTGTTACATAATATAGCATAAGGATATATAATAGATATTTATATCTTTGGGGCTTGCAAAGTATTTTATACATGTTTTACATAAGTTGTCTCATTTTATTTTCACAACAATCCTTATCTTTATCTTACAGATGAGGAGGCTAAGTCTGCAAAAGGGTAGGTGATTGGCCATTGTCACACTAATAAGTTTGTAAAACAGGATTCAAATACCTTGCTGAACTGGGAAGGTCTTTTATCATCAGCTTCTCAAGAAAAGGGCCTGAAAACCATTGGGCTCCCATTCTTTGGGCACGCTGGAGTATTCTTTGCCTAGAGCTGGGATTCCTAAGTTGTCACTTTCCAAGGGACTTTCCCACTTTGCTCCTTCTGGCTCTGGCCCACTTGGAGCTATACCCCGTAGTCTCCATATTCCTGGCTGCACTGTTGGCTGATGTGTTATTGTTAATTGCAGCTATTTCCAGCTCACAATAGAGCTTTCTTCCTTTTCTTCTCCTTGCTTTGTTTCATAGCAGGTGGTTCTCATTAGGAAGCAGGGAGGGGTCGATCAAAGAAGACTTGCCATGTGCAAGAGAGTTTGAGAACCATGAAGGGCATATCCTCACATGTCTCCTATCAAGGGATTGTGGGCAAATCCCAAAGCTGAGTCTTAGAGTTCTGGAGTTTCTCTGGTTGCCATCTTAACCTCTGAGGTTTGAAGTTAGAGCCTCTGAGAGTATCTTCCAATGGCAGATATGTTTGCTATTATAACTGAAAAGTCACATTTGATTGCACATC